>NC_083476.1:6987541-7057541 GCF_030014155.1 Tachysurus vachellii | reverse complement strand
GCAGAACCAGTCATGGTGTCCTCCTCTGCTGCAGCGGGCAGCGCTCGCTTTCCTACATGCGCTGTGGCAGGACCGCAGAGACAGTGCACTGTCTGTGCTACGCAGCAGGTACACACACCACATATTTTTCAGTATTGGATCGCACTGGAATTGGGGTTTGGCTAATTCGTCTTAGATATTTATGCTAATTCTTCTTAATATTTGTCTTTTGTTCTCAGGAAGAAGTTCTGGGACAATCTGACAGCACCACTTTTCGGGACACTTCCTTCACCATCAGAGACCACAGAGGTGAAATGAAATGTATATCTTAAAAATATATGAAACACTAACCTATATGCCCATAATTAGTATCATTCACATTATTTATTATTTATTCTAGTAGGAGAAATCACACCATAATATTATCTAAACTGTTACGATTATTATCGGCTTATTTTCGATTGCTCACTTTAATAAATCAATAACTTCAAATAAAAAAAAAACTCGCAACCCTATAAAAAACATCTCCAATGACCATTCTAATTTAAGAAATTCAGAAAAATTTAAAACAAGGAAGAAGAAAAAAAATTCTTCATATTTGAATAAAAGATCCTAGTGTACTGAACCAATTGGATTATGTTTATCAAATCAGTCTGCACTGCGAGTTTAAGGTTAAGGACCTTGCTTTAAACAATCATGTACTTTCGTCACAATATAACGATCTAAAATATAACATCATTGCATAAATTCTTAAGTATCAGTGCAAATCTTTTAATTGCTGCTTATGTAGTTTTCCACTCACTTTGCTACTTTTTTTTTAGCCGTGTGTTTTGGAGTCATGTGCCTTTGTAATGAAGATCATAGCCCTGGAGATCTACTATGTTGTCAGGTATGACCAAAACGCACTTTCACAGTAAATGCATAGGAAAAAAAGTATTAGGCATAATTGTATGGCATATTTCTGCACACATTGTGCATGTGATGACTTTTTTACACCCCCCCCCCCCCCCCCACACACACACACACACACACATATTTACACATACCCTTGTGATCCATGTGTGAGGATTATTTGTTTTAATAATTAATTGAATTAATGAATGAATATTATTTCTACAAATATGCTGATAAATTAATGCAGTATTAAACATTTGTGTACGTGCCTGTGTATGTGTTGCAGCGGTCAGCTGGAGGACTCTCTGAAAGCTGCACTGCAGCGCCTCAGCTCCCAGCGCCGTTATGAATTTTGGTCCCAGTATGTCCGGAGGCTGGTGTGTGTGGCCTGTGAGAATGAAGAAGGAGGAATGAGGTCACTACCTGAGACTCAGATGCTTATCTCAGCTTGGAGGACCCTGCTCATACTCTCCACTAGCCATGTGGGTGCAACACACTCAAGCGTAGATTACATCCAAATTACCCGACAGGAAAATGCAGTATATTTGCGCTCCTAATCTCAGTGCACTATAATCTTACCCACACATAGTCACCTCTCTGAATATAACATGCTCATGCTCGCTTCTAATCTCTCATCAACCACATGGGTGTGCTGTACTCAACATCAGTCACATTAGTAAACCAATACACACTAATATGGTACTGCTTTATACAGTACAAATCTATGGCTGTATAGTGTACATAAACATTTGCTAAAATGTATTCAATAACAGCACAGTAATATACTACAATATGACGTTATTTTCCGTCATATCTCAAGTGTGTTTCTGTTTACGTGTACAGTCTGATGTAATGCACCTTAAGGAAGACTCTGTGAGGCTAAAGCTCTTCATGGATGTCCTGGAAGGAACTAAAGCAACAGTGAGTCTACTGATTTGTTTGAATGCATCTCATATACATGCACTTACACAATCACCAAACGTTCTCACTAATAATGGATTGGTAAGCAACATGTTTTTTTTTTTTTTTTTTTAATTATATGCATAAAATGTTATCATTACAAGTTATCAACTGCTACCCCATACTAATGTGTGTCTCTCGGTCACAGTTACTGATGCCCCAGTCTGTAGCATGTCTGCGTTTGGGCACCATGATGGCTACCTTGCTGCTCATCATCCTCAAACAATGGAAAAGGTCTGTGTGTTTGCAACTAGATTTTATACAGCAGATGATGATGTTGAGCATGATGATATTACTATGCTTAAACGTACTGTACTAAAGTTTTCAGTTCTTGCTTTACACTCTCTCTCTCTCTCTCTCTCTCTCTCACTCTATTTCAGTGTGTTGGTATCAGCTCCAGCTCTCCTTCCTCCTCTCTCTCTGATGTTAGAGAGCGTACTTCAGGCTGATCAGCAGTTGATGGAGAGAACCAAAGCCAAGCTTTTCTCAGCTCTCATATCAGCTCTGCACATTCAGGGCCTTAATGGTGAGGTCGTGTCTTAGAGAGAGAGAGAGAAAGGGAGAGACAGAAAAAAGTCAGAAAAGTTATTACCCGAGTTTATCCAGTATAGACATACTTACAAACTTAATATAACCGCAGCCATGGCTGAGCAACTTTGTGTATGTCTAATAGCTCATCGAATTTTGGTTATGTTGCACAGGAGGAGAGATTACCCAGCTGCCTCAGCTGTTACTGTGCGTATGTGAGACTGTCCATGATGAGGCTATGGCTTTAATTGACAACACACGTCACATGATCCAAAAAGGTGACGTTCAGGAGGATAGCATGGAGACTGATGCACCACACGGCGTCCAGAAAGACCAGCGAGACTCGGTGAGTGTGTGTTCGTATTTGGGAATGAGTTTGTTAGTGTTTGTGTACTGGTCTCTCTGTATGTGGCTGCCTCTTTGGCTAACCAGCTTTTGTAAATCATTTGCTAAATGCTGAATTAGTTGAATTTTAAATCTGTTAAAAAATCTTTTATTTTTTTTTTTGCTGTATAAGGTGTGTGTGTTAGCTCTGCACCTGTCTAAAGAGCTGTGCAGGGCTGATGAGGATGGTGAGCAGTGGCTGCAGGTTATGAGGAAGCTGCCTGTCCTTCCCTCGGTTCTCAGTGCCCTTGAGCTCAGTCTGCGCTCAAAACACAACCTTTACTTCACCGAGGCAGCTCTCCACTTGCTGCTTACACTAGCTAGAACCTCGCAGGTACGCCTACACACACCACATCTCAAGACAGAAATGAAGTTTTTTTCAGTCAGTGTACTTTTAGATTAATTTCATGAGTAGAATGTTATTACTTTCCCAAAGCTGTAATAAAGTGCAAGTGATAAAGCGACACTAATTGTTTGTGGTTGTGCTCTGGTTCTGTAGGGGGCAGCAGCAGTAGCAGGTGCCGGTGTGATCCAGAGCATCTGTCTTCCTCTTCTCAGTGTGTATGAAGGCCCAGCTAATGGAGCCACACAGGTACCCATTTCACTTCATGTCCTGTTTTCCCCGTCAATGTCTTAATAGCCGTTTCACTTCTTTAGCAACCATTATGCAAACTTTGAGTTCATCACGGTGATGGATTGACTATATTTTAAAACAGTATTTCCAAAATATATAGCATTTTCAATAATATATATACAGTGATGCCTCGAGATACGAGTTTAATTCGTTCCGTGACTTTGCTCGTATCTCAAAACAATTTTCCCCATTTAAATGAATTGAAATCCCATTAATCCGTTCCAGCTCGCAAAATTCCACTCCAGTTGTTTTGTTTGTGTTTTGAATATGAAAAATGTACAGTACCTGTATTTATAAATGACAAATATTGTATAAAAACATACAGTAATAAAAGAGAATGTTAAAAAAATAAACTGGTTTTACTTTATGGAAGATGCGCACGGAGGTTGAGGGAGGAGTAAACAGGAGGAATTTTGTCTCGTACGCACTTTCGTTCACTTACTCGCTACTGTACACTCTTAATGCTACTTTACACTTAAATGGAACTTAACTAAACTTCACTAAAATTAACGAACTTAAATCAAGCATCACGTTAGTTCTGGCAGGTCAAGCGTGCATCAGCTGTTAGTCCATGACGTGCACCAATCCGGTCACGACATCCATATTACCCGACCATTTAAATTCCCATTCATAGAGCCGCTTTTTAGCGCTTCGCTGCTGCCGTGATCTAAACTCCCTCCTCCAACCCCGACTCCACCATGCCAGAACCTGTGTTCGTTGTACCAGTTTACGTCATAAATCTCCACATTTTTCTCTCTCTCTCCCTCTCTCTCTATTTATATTTCCATTCATTTATTACTTTCCAAAAACGCGTAAGCGAGCATATCTAATACTATGCATGATTAGTGGTTCTGTTATACGAGGGTCTATTCTATTTTCGCTGCTTTCTCCGCTCTGTCCATGCATGCGCACGGATGGGCGCGTGGATTCTTGCCCAGAACAGAACCATACCGCCAACACTAACTGTATGCATATCATCTAATAAATTCTCTTTTGACAAAGTGGTCCTGACTGAACTGAATTTCGCTTTTCTCTTCACTTGTTTTTGCCTTTTTTGTCACTCTTTCCTCACTAACATCTGCCGGTCATTGTAATAAAAACCTCTCCGGTCGGCATATCGGATGCGGTGTAGTGGCACAAGTTAAAATTTTTTAACGGATCCAACGCTCAAAACGGACCCGAAAATTACGGCTCCGCAGATGGTCGGCACCTCACGCAGCGCCTTTGCGACTCTCCATAGGAAATGAATGACTTCCGGTTTATCGGCTGTCGTTTGTCGTGTGCAGTGGAAAGGCGGCTTTAACCGAGTGAGACGCGGGAAGCTGAGGCGGGGGAAACAGAGCACATGTGGTTGTTGGGGATCTTTGTTTCGGCGGCGGGGGCTCGGATGCTCGTATCTCAAAAATTTGCTCGTATCTCAAGCCAAAAATTTGGTCGAATCACAGCTCGTATCTCAAAAAATTCGTATGTCAGAGCACTCGTATCTCGAGGCATCACTGTACCTCAAACTGCTTTTGTTACCATATGCTTCTGTTTATTGATTGCTTTGGTAGCTACAAAAGACAATGAATCTATGTTCTAAATTGTGACAATTTAAAGGAAAAACCTAAATACATGACTAAGGAGGAGTTGAGAATGATATAAGAGACTTGTAGAATCTACAGCAAGACACATTGGTGGTTGTTCTTGCAGATTGTGGCCCAAATCCTTACCCTGAATTCACAGTTTGTGTTGATTTTTCTTTTAGTCGGTCACTTATCTTTCATTTAAAAGAAACCGGTTGTTAAAAGCAGTATTGAAATGCAGGTTTCTGTTGCTCCGTTCCTTTGCTTTAAAGGCGTTCTCCCGTAAGCCTGTCGATGCCCCATCCTGGCTCGGTGTGTATCGGCTCTGTCTGTCTCTGATGGAGAGTCTACTCAAGACCCTGCGATACAACTTCATCAACGAGGCACTCGACTTTGTTGGAGTTCACCAAGAGCGCATACTGCAGGTGAGTCCATGTTAATGAGGGTGTAGACGTTTTGATCAGAAACATCTTTCTATCTTTCAACAGCATAGACAATTGTGGTATTTCATTACTATAACAAAAAAGATTGTGCAAACTTTGTGCACTTGAATTACATTTTTTAATTATAACTGCTGACAAATGGGCCAAATAAAGCTCGGCATGGTTGGTGACACAAAGACACCACCTTGTTGCTAATTATTTTCCTATAACAACACGCACATTGTGTTATATCGATTAACTTGATATAAATGTAATTTGAAGTTCAGCTTCTAGTATCCTTGTTAGCAAACATTTGCCTCAAACAGTTCGAGATGTGTTCTGGCTCTTCATCATGACGTGCATTTTATTTGGGTCTGAGACCGAAGTAGTCTCTCAATGAATGTTGTGAAGAGGTTAATGGGTTTGTGTGTGTGTGTGTTTCAGTGCCTCAGTGCAGTTCGTACAGTTCAGTCTCTAGCGTGTTTGGATGAAGCCGATCACACAGTGGGTTTCCTTCTGCAACTGTCCAGCTTCTGTAAAGAGTGGCACTTCCATCTACCACAGCTGCTCAGAGATGTGCAGGTATATACACATTAATTTAAATAAAGAAAATCTTCTGAGTGCTGTTGAACTTGTGGAGTTGAATATTTTCAGACTAACACAGTAACATCTGCCTCACTATTTTTTGCCAGTTCGTAAACATACGGCAGTGACTATCGAATACATTAGCCAAGTAGTCTATGCAACCCCTAGTATACACATTAAAACACACGTTTATCATTTTTTTTGTATCAGCCAACCTTGTACCGTTTTTTTTTTTTTTTTTTTTGCAGGTGAATCTCTGTTACCTGTGTCAGACATGTACATATCTTTTGCACAGCAAGAAAATGTTACACCACTACCTCCAGGTGAGACTCTTGCAATTCAATAAACATGCCCAATTGTTAAACCAGTGTTATTTTTATTTTCTTAGCATTACGTTTTCCTCACAGGCAAAAAATGGGGAAGCTCTACCTCAGAGGTCCCGTCCACAGCAAGCTCTACAGCCCGTTACTAAAGAGCAGCCGTCGGTCGGCGAGCGAGACGAGATGGAGTCTAAAGCCCTGCAGGCGGTGCAGTGCAGCCTGCTGAAGATTCTCAGCAAAACTTTGGCCACATTACAGCACTTTACACCAGACTGCTGCCAAATCCTTCTAGATCAGGTACACACAGTAATTAATAGAAATGAACTGAGTTTTCTGAGTGGCTTAGGATGTGCGAACACTATTGGAAACACGTATACACCCACATTCATGCAATCTTCTAATCGTATGGCAGCAACACAATGTATACCATCAGAACAGAGAAAAAATGTTACCCCAGTGGCTTTGACCAATGCATGGTGGTTGATGCCCTACAGGGTGGCTTTGAGTTTTTCAGTAACCGTTGATCTCCTTGTATTTTCACACACAACAGTCTCTAGAGGTTACACAGGATGGTGCACAGAATTAAAGCATGTCTCTGTGTCTCTGTTAGTCTATGGACCTTGCGGAGTACAGGACATTGTTTGTTCTAAGTTTTACGACACCCGCCTTTGATTCAGACGTCGCTCCGTCGTTTGGGACTCTGCTGGCCACCATCAATGTGGCGCTGAGCATGCTGGGAGAGGTAGTGTATTCAATTCATTTAATGGTAATGCATTAACATTAAAATGTTCAGCAAAGCCAAGCCACAAAAATGTATCAACATCTTTAAGGTGTTACAGATATTAAAAGTATTCTTTTGACATTACCACATTGTTGTAATATAATAAACATAATGCATTTTTTTCCAAATTGCTTTGTATTGTTTGTTGCTAGTTTATTTACGATTCAACATGTACAACCTATATTTCAAAGCTGTGTATATTTTTTGACCCTCAGATAGAGAAAAAGAAGGAGCCAGTGGTGTCATCTGAGGAAACTCAAGCAATGAAGTAAGGAGAGAATTGAACATAACCTTTGCACGGTGCTGTTACTGGTTCAAGGGAATGTTTCAAATATTACATACATAAAACAATACATAATCAGATGGATGGTTTTCTTTTTCACAGTTTACAGCTATTAACGATTTCATTTGATTTTGTATCGCACTTTTAACAATAAATCTAGGCACCAAAAGCAAAAAAAAAAGTCTGAAACGTCATGTTGAAACATTAAAGGTGGGGTCTCCGTTGTTTGAGAAATGCTTCAGAAAACTGCGAAACAGAGCTAAACCTTTCACAGTGCAACACGCAGTACTACAAAGACACATTTGTATTACCATAGTATTACTCATTGAGTTCATTTATTGATAAAAGTATACCCTCGGTCAGCTCCCCCAACAGGTTCCGCCATAATACTTGTCTGGGTTATACTTGGGTTATACTTGTCTGGTGTATGTGTGGGGCGGAGCTATCAAAACAGGGGTGGGACCCATTTGGTTTTGTTTGTTTTGGCAATTTCAAATGTCAACATTGGCTTTCAAACAACGGAGACCCTACCTTTAAGCCAGACTCAAAAGAGAACTGTGCCTTCTCTTTGGTTAGAGCAGTTAGCTTTAAATTTTATTCGAAATGATAACTGTCCTTTGCTACTGGGATAAAACAGATTTTTATACTTTTGGAGTCTGAAACTAGGTCCCATTAAAATCACAGTGTTTTTTTTTCTCTTTAGTTTGGCAGATTTGTCCATTTTGATTTTAACTCTTGCTTGCTTTCTTTAGGTCCTTGTTGATGTTTTCCATGGAGAACTGTTTCTACGTGTTGATCTCACAGGCCATGCGGTGTTTAAAAGATCCAGCTGTTCTGCCTCGAGACAAACAGAGAGTTAAACAGGAGCTCAGCTCTGAACTGGTGAGCCTAAGTCTCTATCTAAGGTTCTATTCACCAGTTTTCACACGAGCCACCACACAGAGGTGACAGACTTTCCCACTAAGGGAAAACAATTCTTGATTCTGTGTTCTTCATATTCTTTTTCTTCTCCTTCTTGTATTCCCAGAGCACACTTTTATCAACATTGTACAGGTTTTTCCGGCGAGGCTCACCTTCGTCCCCCGCCAGCGGACTTCTGCCTTCCCCTCAGACCAAACCCACAAATCCTGGTTTAAAGGTCACGCAAGAGGGCCAGGAACCATTCATACAGCTTGTCCAGGCTTTCGTACGGCATGTCCAACGCTAGACCCACATGCACAAATGAGTCGTCATCATCTGCATTGTAGACCATTTCATTCAGTCTTAAGAAAGACTCATGTTTTTTCATCCTTTTTTTTTTGTTTTTGTGCCAAAGCCTAGCTGTACCAAGTTACTGTCTCTTTCTGAACCATACAGATTAGATGGCAGATACATTTGTACTCATTAAAGTTGCTCATGTAAAGCTTTGGTTGAATTATTTAAGGTGCTCCAGTTAGTTTCAAAACTCAAATAATCCAACATGGCATCCAGAGGCCTAGTTTTATAGGCTTCATTTCTGACTTGAGTTCTGACTCAATTTAACAAATTATAGTCACTATAACTTTAATCTGTTAAATGTGTATGGTTCCTTATTAGTCAGCTTGTGGGCCCAATTTTCCAATCAAGATCTATGTGGAGGCAAATTAATGACATCAGGTCTGAAACAGTTCAATGCTTAATGGGGACCATTTAACAGCGTTTACTCAGTTTAAAGCCAGGTCACATTATATGTATTGATTTATTGTTATAAACACAGTGTTTTGTGAAAGTATCAACCACATCCTTAACTAGGATGAATGAAAATGAGTGTTTTTGACTGACGTCTAGCATTTTAGGAACCTTTCTTTAATTGTACGTTTTTTTTTTTTTTTTATTATTATTATTTCACGGGCTAGTATATTTTACTATAATTTGTTTATGTATGTTTAAATACACTCACTGTCCACTTTTTTAGTAGCAACATTACACCTGCACATTGTCAGGAGTTGCTGAAGTACTCAAACCAGCCCATCTGGCACTAAATACCATGCCATGGTTAAAGTCACGGATTTTTAAGTCAGAGTCTTAAAGACTCATTTTCCCCCATTCTGATGTTTGATGTGAACATAAATCCTGACCTCTTGTCCTGCTCTGCTGCTACATGATTGGATGATTTCATGCTGTTATCTACAGGTGTTCCTTATAAAGTGGACAGTGAGCGTATACTTGTTCATGTCTTTTCTATATTTCAGTGTTATTGTCTCACTGGGAAGTTTGAGGGGGAAAAAAGGCATTTGTGTCATTAAGTTTATACAAAAATAAAGAATTTATAGGATGTTACTTTGTCAGAAACATGAAATTGCACGTGTTGTCACTTTCAGAACTTTTTGTTCACGGTAAGCAGAGATGTCTGGGATTAAACCTGTGTGGGTTTTGTTTCAGATCTTTTCATTTATTGTTGGAATAATTATCAGGGAATTGCTACCGTCAGCCTAGAGAGCTGACCGTGCATACCCAGTGAATTGATTTAGAATTAAAGTCCTAATCTTGAATTTAAAACCAACTTTGATGAGAATGTCATCACAACAGCACAGTAGGGATTTAATTAATATAACATCTGACTACATTAGCGTGACTTTGCATAGCTCTAAGTGTCTCTCTAAGTGTCTCTTCAAATCATAGACCATGTGTCAACCTTATATTTTGCCTATGCTTCAGCTGAGGACAGATTTTAGCTTGACTAAACAAAATCATTGCTGCCTGTAAATGCGGTTCTTTGAGAGTCTTCACACAGCCAGTTCTGCGTATTACAGCTGATGTACGAATATGTTACGGAGACCCCTGATGACGTTTTGGTTTAGTTTAAAACTACTCTGTATATCTTTCTCATTTGTAAGCTGCTTGAACACATAAGAATAAATAAAGTAGGTCTTTCCTCTCTAATTTTGGAGATATCTGAATTGAATTAGGAAACTCAACACCCATGAGATCCCCTGTAATTTAAACTGATTAAATAGGAAGTGAGTGATGCAGCACTTTCAGGTTTCTTTATAGGTTCATAATCAAAATTCTGAGACAAAAAATTAACAATTTTAACACTAGCTGAATGCAAGTAAAATCTTATTAGCCTTGTAAGTTCTCTGTCTATCATTTTCTTATTTTCTTATCTTCTTGAATACATGAAGTTTTACACAAAAAAGTTCTGGAATTAACTTTTTGTGTAAAACTTCATGCAATGTCTTCTCTTATTTCATTCATTTATTTCTTTATGACATTTCTTTTAGTTATTTTTCTATCAGGAAGTAAGATTAGACCTTGTAATTTCTCAATACAAATACAAGACCAATACAAATAGATGAGGTTAAGCAATTAGTAAGTTATAGAAGATATAAAATGTAGTTTGTGTGTCTTTTCACGTTGTTTTCAAAAGTCGTCATCAAAATCGTCTCTGGCAATTTGACACTAACGTTTCCATGAATCTGAGAGTAATTAGAAGTCATATTTAATTTTGTTTAGTATATATTATTAAATATACATTAAGTATTAAAGATTTTTGTCAAACTGTATTATAACAAAATGTATTACATTATTCTTACATTATTTTGACCTTCCAAGCCTATCTAGTGCTCTTTAAACATGTATGCAGACCTGACCGAAATTGTAAAGACATCACTAGATTGTTTATATCTTTGACTGCTTGCTTTTGTTGAATATGTTCTTATTTAGCATCCTTTTCATATTTAGTTCCCATTTACTGTTTAATAACCTTCAAACATCCAATAAGGATTTGCACTAGACTTCTTCGCACCTTGTTAAACCATGTATGTCTTCATGGACCTAGCGCTGTGAACAGAGGTCTTGTCATGCTGGATCTTTGGGCCCTTTAGCTCCGGTGAAGGACAATCTTAATGCTACACCACAGAAAAGCAGTCTAAACAATTGTGTACTTCAGACTTTGTGGCAGTATTTAAAAATCTCACATATAGGTGTATAGGGAAGGGATACCTCTGTGGTTAAGGTGTTGGACTATTGATCAGAAGGTTATGAATTCGAATCCCAGGGACACCAAGCTGCCGCTCCTGAACAAGGCCCTTATACTTAAATAATACTTTCTGGCCTATATTGTGCAGCTAATCTTATACAAAATGCATGGACATGTTGGTTTATTAGCATTTTGTGTAAAGGATCTAGTAGATCCCTAAATCAGTCACACACTTATTAACACTTAAGAGCATTTTAGAGTCACCAGTTAAAATACATTCGGATGTACTAAAATCAGTTTAATTAATTGTACCTAATACTTGTTCGTTAAACGTCTATACATTTACACTTAGAGCAAAAAAACAAACAAAGAAAAAAAAAAAAACATGACTTTGTGTATTTCATGCACGCGCACACTGGTCACCCAAAGCGGACCCGAGAGCGAGAGCGCGCTGGATTAAGCGCGTGCGTGTGTCAGTGTGGCGTAGCGGCGCTCGTGCTACTTACTCCGAGTCACAACGAGCTGACGTCTCGTGGGCCGGAACAGCTACATTACAGTAAAACGAATAAGAATTAGCAAAAATAAATACTACGACAGTCGCTTCGCCGCCGAGACGAAGGTGAGTAAGCTGGAAAAAATAATTGTCATTTAAAAAGACTTTGGGAAAAGCATAAAATTGTTTGACGCACGAGCGCGAGAGGCTGAAGCTGCCCGGCCGGCACGGGCCCACTCACTGCTCACACACAACAACAACGTCGTTTTGTTTAGATTCCTATTACTGTGATTTAATATGAATGAGTCTTTTAGAGACTATAGCGGGTGGTGCAGGAAATGACGCACACTACACTGTCGGTAGACCTGCTGTTTATCTGAAGTAGCTTCAGGTGAGGCGCGTGGATGTTTGGGGAAAGGGATGAGCTTGTGCACGCGCGCACGCACGAGCTCCATGCTCTCAAAGTCAGAAGGTTTCATCTTCTGCAACGTTGCTGACAGCTGAAGACGTTTGCTTTGTGAATCGTGTGTTTAGCTGTAACTTTCTGCACGTTTCAGAGATGCACGACATACCTTGGAGTAAAACTTCCACTGCTGAGTCGCAGAAATAGTGCAACTTTTACAGGATTCGTTTTTTTTTACTTTAATTCAGAATAAAGTGTTTGCAGACACATTATCTGGGAAAAAAAAAACAACAACCAAAAACTATAAATTACACGTTATAATGAGTATGCATATAATTATATCAGTATAAGTGAGAAGTTTCTGCTACTTGTTTTTAATTTTGAATCAATCTGTGTTTCTCATTTATGTAATTGTTTATATATTATACATGTATAGTGGGGACTGTGGCTATAGTAAGGGGCTCTTTGACACAGGGCTCTTGTGTTGAAGTCAGTGTTTATGGTCTCACTTGCTTCCTTATCCAGAGACTTAGATTTTTACTAAGCAATTATAAGCAATAAGGGCCTTAAGTGGCAACCTGATAGACCTGGGAATCGAACTCACAACCTTTCGATTGGTAGTCCAGCACCTTAACCATTAGGCTACCACATCTCTATTTTCCTCTGAAGCTTGCACTATAGGAAATACTCTGACAAGAATGATATCCTCTTTTCCTAAATTTATCGTAAAACTTCTATAAACAAGGCAGTTAAATAGCTGTCACAAGGTTGGGCAGAATTTTCCTGTAAACAAAAAAATAGTTGATCAATGTGAATGAACTTGAAATGTCAAAAAAAAAAAAGTTTACAAAGAAACAAAATACTAACCTACAGAACTGGTTTATTTCATTGACTGCAGCTCTAAACTAAGAAAAAATATACTTCTCAAATTCATAGTGAGATTCAGTGTTGAATTTGCCATGCTTTCAGGTTAGGAGGTATGGCATACTTTCTCTCCCCTGTCAATCACAACAACGCTAGCCAATCATGAGCTTACTGTATGTATGCTGAAGAGGGCAGATAACACTTTCCTATGTGAACATAACGCTGCCCTGCACTGCAGCATGCTCAGCCATATGAAAAATTGCCGTTGGCTTTCATGTGTCTTAAAGAAAGCGAGCGTTAACATTTGCTCTACCTGGTTTATTGCTGTCATATGATAAGGGAGAACTAGCTGGTGGGTTAAAAAATTGGGTGAAAACTGTAGGGAAACAGACCACATGTCAAGCAACGTTATTTCAACTGATGGCTAACTTATTATTAGCACTAATAGTACAAACCAGAATCCAAAAAAGTTGGGACACTGTACAAATTGTGAAAAAAAAGGAATGCAATAATTTACAAATCTCATAAACTTATATTTTATTCACAATAGAATATAGATAACATCTCAAATGATGAAAGTGAGACATTTTGAAATGTCATGCCAAATATTGGAGAGCTACACATTCCAAAAAAAGTTAGGACAGGTAGCAATAAGAGGCCAGACAAGTTAAATGTACATATAAGGAACAGCTGGAGGACCAATTTGCAAATTATTAGGTCAATTGGCAACGTGATTGGGTATAAAAAGAGCCTCTCAGAGTGGCATTGTCTCTCAGAGGTCAAGATGGGCAGAGGATCACCAATTCCACCAATGCTGCGGTGAAAAATAGTGGAGCAATATCAGAAAGGAGTTTCGCAGAGAAGAATTGCAAAGAGTTTGAAGTTATCATTATCTACAGTGCATAATATCATCCAAAGGTTCAGAGAGTCTGGAACAATCTCTGTGCGTATGGGCCAAGGCCGGAAAACCATACTGGATGCCCGTGATATTCGGGCCCTTAGACGGCACTGCATCACATACAGGAATGCTACTGTAATGGAAATCACAACATGGACTCAGGAATACTTCCAGAAAACATTGTCAGTGAACACAATCCACCGTGCCATTCGCCGTTGCCAGCTAAAACTCTATTGGTCAAAAAAGAAGCCATATCTAAACATGATCCAGAAGTGCAGCCGTTTTCTCGGGACCAAGGCTCATTTAAAATGGACTGCGGCAAAGTGGAAAACTGTTCTATGGTCAGACGAATCAAAATTTGAAGTTCTTTTTGGAAAACTGGGACACCATGTCATCCGGACTAAAGAGGACAAGGACAACCCAAGTTGTTATCAGCACTCAGTTCAGAAGCCTGCATCTCTGATGGTATGGGGTTGCATGAGTGCATGTGGCATGGGCAGCTTACACATCTGGAAAGGCAGCATCAATGCTGAAAGGTATATCCAAGTTCTAGAACAACATATACTCCCATCCAGGCGTCCTCTCTTTCAGGGAAGACCTTGCATTTTCCAACGTGACACTGCCAGACCAAATACTGCATCAATTACATCATGGCTGCGTAGAAGAAGGATCCGGGTACTGAAATGTCCAGCCTGCAGTCCAGATCTTTCACCCATAGAAAACTTTTGCTGCATCATAAAGAGGAAGATGCGACAAAGAAGACCTAAGACAGTTGAGCAACTAGAAGCCTGTATTAGACAAGAATGGGACAACATTCCTATTCCTAAACTTGAGCAACTTGTCTCCTCAGTCCCCAGACCTTTGCAGACTGTTATAAAAAGAAGAGGGGATGCCACACAGTGGTAAACATGGCCTTGTCCCAACTCTTTGGAGATGTTTTGATGCCATGAAATTTAAAATCAGTTTTTTTCCCCTTAAAATGATACATCTTCTCAGTTTAAACATGATACGTCATCTATGTTGTATTCTCGTATCAAGGGTGTGATGTTGGAATAAACCCAGGAATTAACAACAGTCTATAGGAAGCTTATTAAATAGTTAACAAAAAAATTCATATAAATAAAATACAAACTGATATTCGTATTATATGTTCCATAAAAACCTTTAATTATGACTCCCATGACCTTAATGGGGAAATCTGTTTATTTATACTTTTTTTTTTAATCTAAAGCAATCAATTTATACTTTTTTCAATCAATTTATACTTTTTTTTTTAATCCAAAACAAACAGATTATTGATTATCAGATTATCTAATTATTTCAAATATAACAAAATGTCTTTCAGACCTGGTTTAATGTTACTAACCTAAGAAAAAGAAGGAAATCCATGGAATACTGTTGCTTCCTTTAAAGCATGTGTTCAGGATACTGACGACGCATCGTGATAGATTTTTTTGGCCATTTTTTTCAACCGCACAGAAAAAAATTCTGCCCCTCTGTTTTTTTTGGAAGAAAAAAAAGAAGAAAAAAAAGAAAATGTAACTGTATACAGAACAGTGTCCTTGAAAATGTATCATGGACCGAATCCAGATTCCTGAGTTTTGTATTTGGACTTTCTTACTTTTAAATTGTGCTACACGATAACACACAAGTGTACAGTTATGAAAGGGTGCCACGGTGGCATGTCAGAAACGGTTCTCTATCTTGTCCATATTTATCTGAAACAGATTTTTTTTCCTCGTTTATGTTAGTAGCAGGGGGGCACGGTGGCTTAGTGTTTAGCACGTTCGCCTCACACCTCCAGGGTTCGGGGTTCGATTCCCGCCTCCACCTTGTGTGTGTGGAGTTTGCATGTTCTCCCCGTGCCTCGTGGGGTTTCCTCCGGGTACTCCGGTTTCCTCCCCCGGTCCAAAGACATGCATGGTAGGTTGATTGGCATCTCTGGAAAATTGTCCCTAGTGTGTGATTGCGTGAGTGAATGAGTGTGTGTGTGTGCCCTGTGATGGGTTGGCACTCCGTCCAGGGTGAATCCTGCCTTGATGCCCAATGACGCCTGAGATAGGCACAGGCTCCCCGTGACCCGAGGTAGTTCGGATAAGCGGTAGAAGATGAATGAATGAATGAATGTTAGTAGCATCATACAATATGCCTTCTAAATGGGATCGCGTTGTATTTAATTGAACGTACAATTCAGGATTACTCTGATTCCGGGTTTCCGCGCTTATCCACTATTTCTGTGCCATCAGATATGGCAGGACAATGAAGCCGGAGATCTGATCTGTTACAGAACTATAAGTGACGTAGTTTCTCTAGCAGACAGATTGCTTTTCCTGGGTAGAGCGCTGTAATATTTCGTTGATCCCCGTTCATTTGGACTTTGGAGATAATTAGCTTTGAAATAATAATAATAGTCGACGTTATTCCCAGTAGAAAAACACCTCAATTCCACACTTATTGTTTTATGTTCTACTTTAGAGAGTGTACATATTTATTTATTTATTTTTTGAAGGTTTTGACTGCATTTCATTGGCCCTCTAATCTGAAACAGGTTCTTGTTTTCGAGTACGGAAATTCCAACCAAGATTGATCCTTGATGTCCCTCAGTTACACTTATGAAACCGTATGTTAAAGGCTTTTTAAATCCTTTTCAAAATTTTACTGACGGGGGTTTGTGAGCATGTGTGTGGAAGCATGCACGCACATGTGGGTTTGTCACTCAGAGACCCACTCTGTAGATCAGCACAGTCAGAAATGCACTTAAGACTGACTGACAGTTATTGTGTGTGAGTTGGTGTATATTACTGGATGCTCCTATAGGCAGCTGTTATGTAACAGTTGGTACCGTATTCTGCTCTGTGGTTATATAGAGTCCTTTTAGAGTCACGAGTTGACCTACATGCTATACTATAAGTTCTTTACTAAACTGCTCACTGTTGTACGTGATCTTTTTAGAGCTGCACTGTTCGGTTTTGATATTTTCCGTTCTGTTCTGCTATTTTATGCCATAATGTTTGACTGAATGTTGACTGACACAAGAGACCCTATACACTACACATAGCCTCAAAATGGAAAAAAATGGCACTGGTTTTATCACTTGAACGCAGCCATGTCATGCCAAGACATGTCATCTTTTAGCGAGGTTTCACCACCAGTATTTCATGGGTCACAGCTCCCTGCTACATGATCAGGACCTTCTTACGGTTGTTAAGATAGCTGTGAGCACATGGCTTATAACAAGGAAAATCAGCTCTAGTCCCATACACACACAGAGTGACACACACACACACACACACACACAGAGCGACACACATACACACAGAGCGACACACACACCCAGAGCGACACACACACAGAGCGACACGCACACAAAGAGCCACACACACACACACAGAGCGACACACAGACACGCACACAGAGCCCCACACACACACACAGAGAGACGTGTGTGTGTGTCGCTCTGTGTGTGTCGCTCTGTGTGTGTCGCTCTGTGTGTGTCGCTCTGTGTGTGTCGCTCTGTGTGTGTATGTGTGTGTCGCTCTGGGTGTGTGGGTGTGTCGCTCTGGGTGTGTGGGTGTGTCGCTCTGGGTGTGTGGGTGTGTCGCTCTGGGTGTGTGGGTGTGTCGCTCTGGGTGTGTGGGTGTGTCGCTCTGGGTGTGTGGGTGTGTCGCTCTGGGTGTGTGGGTGTGTCGCTCTGGGTGTGTGGGTGTGTCGCTCTGGGTGTGTGGGTGTGTCGCTCTGTGTGGGTGTGTGTCGCTCTGTGTGGGTGTGTGTCGCTCTGTGTGTGTGTGTGTGTGTGTGTCGCTCTCTGTGTGTGTCGCTCTGTGTGAGTGAAAGTGAAAGTGACATGACATACAGCTAAGTATGGTGACCCATACTCAGAATTTGTTCTCTGCATTTAACCCATCTAAAGTGCACACACACAGCAGTGAACACACACACCGTGAACACACACCCGGAGCAGTGGGCAGCCATTTATGTTGCGGTGCCCAGGGAGCAGTTGGGGGGGTTCGGTGCCTTGTGTGTGTGTGTGTCTCTGTGTGTGTCGCTGTGTGTGTGTATCTGTGTGTCGCTCTCTGTGTGTGTGTGTCGCTCTCTGTGTGTGTGTGTGTCGCTCTGTGTGTGTGTGTGTCGCTCTGTGTGTGTGTGTGTCGCTCTGTGTGTGTGTGTGTGTGTGTGTGTCGCTCTGTGTGTGTGTGTGTCGCTCTGTGTGTGTGTGTGTGTCGCTCTGTGTGTGTGTGTGTGTGTCGCTCTGTGTGTGTGTGTGTGTCGCTCTGTGTGTGTGTGTGTCGCTCTGTGTGTGTGTGCAGTCCATTCAGTTGATGTGCGTGCGAATGTTGTGCTCAGAACAGTTCAGTTTCAGTTATTAAGGAGTCTGATGGCTTTTTTGCATTCTAAGCTGATCCTCTGATCCTCTGTCTCTGGATTAATTTCCTGCTCTTCAGTTCCTGGTGATGGTTTTTTTTCTTCTGTTGGTTTTATAATGATTTTGAAAAGAAGTTATGTAAAGTCTGGCCTCAGTGAACCTCTGCACAATGAAACGAAGCAGTGAGCCATCAGTGTTACATCACAGACATTAAATAACAATTTGGAATTTGGTTATTTACCAGTAATGGTGTGTCTTAAAGTGTCGGACACCAAAACGTACGTCGTTACAGAATACGATTTTTGTAACAGTGTTAATGGAATAAAGTTGTGTTTTTAATCTATTTACGACCACAAGACACCTTTTGTTCCTGTTATCAGGTGTGTTATTAATTACAGCCTGCGCTATGGTCAGAACCGTTCTGCTATAGAGAATTAATCGACACCTGATTTGCTGTGATGAGAGAAAACACAATGCAAACTGCCAACGTACGTAGAGTGAACACAACTACAGTCTGCACTTTGTATAGCTTGTTGCTTTACATATTTCTCTGTAGGTCTGTAAGCGTGTTTGTGTTTGCATGACAGTACAGGCTGCTTTAATGTTACACACACGCTCTGATTAGCATTGTGACACAGATGGTGTGTGACAGTTTGCGATTAACTCGAGACAGAGAAGCTGGGAAAAATGCCAGTGGCCTAGTAATGTGTGTGTGTGTGTGTGTGTGTGTGCGTGTACACGAGTGTGTGTCTGCCAGTCTGAGTAACCCTAGTCTGAAAAATCTTTTGTTTTTTACCAAATTACTAAACCGGGTGTTTAGAAAATTTGAAAAGTGTTAGGTGCTTTGAGGCGACACGTCTCCATCAAGCACTTTGAATTGCCTTCTCAGGGTTCAGAACTTTACACACCCTTTTGTGACTTTTTCATCCATGTGTAACATGTGTACCATTTAAAGTGCCCTGCATAAGTATTCACTCTCTCCAATCATTCCACATCGTGTACTGTTAAAACTAGGGATGCACCGAAATGAAAATTCTTGGCCGAAACTGAAAAAGAGGAAAGCAAGGCCGAAAACGGAAACACCGAAAGAAATTATGCCAATTATTACCATTGCATTTATGGCTATGACTGTGTACTAACCTTACTAAAATCAAGGCATTTCAATTAATATTAAAGTTTCAAAGAATAAATCAATTACAAAATTATGAAAATATTTATTTATAGCACATTGCAACAATGCACAGGATAAAATAAATTAAAATTCAAACTTAAATGTTTAACTTAAATGCACTCATGTGTACATTAAATAATAATGTACGGACCCTCTGGTCTGCTGAAAGGTTGTAAAATTTAAATATGTTCTTTCATAAAAACAAAGTGCATTCAGAACAAGTGCAACTGCTTAAAGATACCACAATATTTTCACTGTAGGCCTACAACATAATAGTGTATCAAAACAAAGACTGCCATAGCCCATATGTTAACTGTAGAACTTTAACAACAACAAATGCACCAAGAATTGCAGATGTGCAAAGTGGATAATAAATATTTAAACACTAGACAAGCCCATTCTACTTCTTGAGGTAAAGTGGCAGGTTTTTCTGGATGAAGAGTAGCTTCTCTGCTTTATCACAGTGAAGTCTGTTCCTCTTCTCATCGAGAACATGGGCTGCTGCACTGAACAGTCTCTCGCTGTCAGTGTTTGTGCACGGAGCAAAGTACCGTGGCCGCGGCCGTGATTATTTTTCCAGTAGACAAGAGGGTTATCACTTCTGGGGATGGGGACATCAGACAGATAACCATCTAGCTGTTGAGTGGTTAAGCTTGTCGCCTGCCTGACATTTGAGAAAGACTTGAGAGAGTGTATTTAAATAGGGCCAGAGCATAAATTAATATTGTCAAATTTAAAAAATATCTAGCAGAAATATGGCTACAATCTGATAGTCACATAGTAGCCTAAGTCAGAACAGAATAAATAGCCTACCTATTCTTATTTGAGGTACTTTCTTGCAGGATTTCAGTGAACATATCAGACAACGAGGGTGCATGCACCTCATCTGGTGCCGAGAGACGAGTCTTTTTTTCTGCGCTCCGATCTCCTCCTCCTGCGCTGTGCGCTGCTCCCTCTCCGTGGGTTCTCCGCATCCATCGCGGTCTGGATCATTTCTCGTGTGCGCTGCTTTATTTATTGCTCGGAGGGGTTTTGCTTTTCTGTGCTACGTTCCTCTCATATTCAGCATAGCGATCGGGATGTTTAGATTTTAGGTGATAAATTAAACCCGACGTGGAGAAAGTCTTTGCAGACGCACCCCCCTCTTGAAATTTCGGCGTTACATGTTTTGCAAATTGCCATCCGTGGATCTTTCTCAGATATACTGAAATACGTCCACACCGCAGACATGTTGCTTCTGCCAAATGCTGTAAATGTAAATGTTTCTGTTTGCGTCATCACAACAAACTGTTTCGGCCGTGTTGTTTCGGTGATCAAAGTCTTTCGGCCGAAAACCGAAAATGCACTTTTGGGCCATTTTCGGCCGAATGTTTTCGGTGGCCGAATATTCGGTGCATCCCTAGTTAAAACCTAGATTTTTTTAAAGAAAGAAAGAAATAATTTTAAAAGTATTCACCCCTTTTTTCGTGGAAACCTGTGCTATGGGAAATCATAGTAATTGACTGAAGAGCAAGGAGATATCAAAACAAACCCAGGACAAAGTTTGGCTTTGAATCAAAGGCTTTTGTTGTAGCCCTTGTGCAAGGCCCTTAACCCTCAATTGCTCAGTTCTTTAAAATGAGATTAAAAAAAAATCTATTGCTCTGAAATAAGGGCGTCTGCCAGATGCCGTAACTGTAAATGAAATCCTGTTCGTTTGGTTTGCCAAAAGGGATTGTAGAGACCATCTGGAAATGTTGAAAATGTGTTATAGTGTGAAATCGTCTGACCTTTAAATCTTTTTCACATGCAGGGATGGAGTTCCCTGTGGATGTGCTAGAAGCCACGAGTCACGGGGAGCTTGAACGCTCGGCTCGTAGCTACATGAACGAGCTGCTTTACGCTGACCCTGACCACGCACAATACTTCACACTGCCTGGTGGGAAGGAGGTAATTCATTTCAACCATATATAGCTGATGCACTACACAGTGAAATGAAACAACGTTTCTCAAGGACCATGGTGCTACATAAAAAGACATTAAGCTACATAAAACAACCCAGAGCTAAGGACTTAATGATGATGCTGGTCAATTCTGTCATAGTTAGTCCTTCATTATGTCATACTATGCAGATTAGCCTATAATATGATAATTTACCCGCGCTATGTCGATGCTCGCCAATGTGTTTGTGTTACATAGCTTTGTTTTATGCATCATGGCAATTCTATTTTAACTGAATTTCTGAGCCTAAAATTGTTCTCTTGTAATTTAGACGTTCTACAGGAGGTAAATTTGGTACCAAATGTATTATGCATTTTAATTTAGATATATTTATAAGGATTCAGTAATTTGAAAAAGGCTAATCGTTCTGAACAAACTTCAGGGTTTCCCGCAGCACTTTGCAGTTAGCTGGTGATTTTGTTGTTTGAGTTCTTCACCTGCTAGCTACAGTAGGTTGCACGTGCCTGTTTTTAATAATTGTTAAACGTAGTACAAAGTCTGTGGTCTATCTCACAAAGAAGAAACCCTACCGCCTTATCTAACAAATTTTCTGGGGGAAACCCTGAACTTGTAGTGTTTACTCTCTGGCGTGGCTTTTGCAGAGTCACTGATTTCTATATAGCTCCACATTAGAGTAATGCTGGCATTACAGTCATTATAAAGTCCATGAAACAACACCATGATCTTTAAAGCTGCGGTAACCTTCGACAGAGATCATGCTAATTCCTACACAACCTGGAAATATTTGCAGGGAGTACATTCATTGCTTCAGTTTTTTGGTCTCCATCCAAAACCTGTGTTCATGACATTCATGTTGTAGCATATTTGCATGGTGAGGACTTTCTGGTTCATGTAAATTGTAGCCCAGATATATGGTAAGGTCTCAGAGTCAGATGTTCACAAGACTGCGCATTCACTTATGCCTGCTACAGTAGCAGCATGCTCATGTTTGTACAGAACGCAGCAATTTTTCTGTCCACTGGTAAATATTTGCTTTGCCTTTTCAGAAAATTCTAAATAGTGTAATAAAAGTGTGCATTTCTGCATAACCTTGTCCTTAAGCGTACTAGTGTTTTGCCTTAATAACTTTCAGGGAGTTCCACGAGTGTAGAGTATCTTGCTTAAATAAACAACAAATTAAACAAAACAAAAAAGTCCGACATTTGTAGCTTCCGCAAGTATTCACTTACATTTTTGTCTTCGATTACAGCTCTTCTGTGGTACTCTTTCAGCTTTTCCTGTATCGTGATATTTCTGACCAAATTGATCAAGCTCTATCATATTGATATTTGGCCTTAGAACGATCTTGTAAAACACATTCACCTTTGTATAATGTATAAGTTCATGACATATAAGTTCAGACTGCAAGACTTTCCATAAATTGTTTAAATGTCAAAGGGGATGGGGTAAATACTTATGTAGAGCATTGTACAGACTATACTATAGCCTCCTGCTGCCAATAGCAAAATCTAAGGCTAGAACAGCAGATAGTTTTGCCTTGGTTGGCTTGTTGCATACTAAAAACTAAACGAACCTAAACTGCTTGGCCTAAAACCAAACTTCTTTGGAATTCTGGGTTTGTGAAATGCTGTCTGCTGTAAACTGAGGGGAAACTGTTATTGCTGTGTTATTGCTGAGTCAGCTGCTCGTTGTAAGTTCTGTAATGGTTTCAGGTTCAGATCGGTCTGTCAAGTGTGGGCTTTGTTCCTCTGTATGGAGCCAATCTCCAGCACAAAATCCTGGCTCTCTTCACCCCACAGGACCAACATACAGGTGGGTTTCGTTCACTTCTCTTGGATTAAAGAACTAGTTACTGTACATTTGCTAATAATAATTGAATTTGAAATGTATTATTCTAAACCACAGAAACGTTATATGTAAAAGAGTAATATGTTTTCAATATTTGCAATACCACAATAAGTACTGGTTATAACGTCCATAATCATGCAGTATGTTCAACAGTGTTCATGGTCAAGTCCGGATTAAATATGGTTAAAATATACTTTTATGATCAATTTTATACAAATAGTGTTTGAGTTACAACAAAGTGACCTAACAAAGTGTGTTCTGGGGGTTAGTTTTAAATTGTATAATTTGTTTTTCTCAAGTTTTAAACCAAACCAAAAATGTTTTGTATATGTAATGTGCTTCATGGTGAAGGAACGTAACTTGATTCTGTAATTATAACACGATTTCTTCCTTCAGAAAACCACAGTTCATAGCAATTTCCTGACCTCCTGTGAAGGATCTCTTTAGTCTGTATTAATGCAATAACTAAGGCAACCAAAAATTGAAATGTTTTGGATCATTGAATTTAATTTGTCTTACCTTGTCACCAGCTAGTCAATACAATATCTTGAATAGCTTTTTTTCTTTAGCCGGGTGGCGTATATACAGTAGATAGATTTTTTTTAATTCAACGACAAAACTATTTAGCTATTGAAACTTGGAATTGAAAGAATTTAAATGGGAAATTTGTGTGGCTTTCTTAGTTTTAATCATAGCTCAATTAAATATGGCACCTGTGACAACATATTAATCCTTCATTTCTTCTGTATTCACTTTTTTTTCCCTTCTCTAGCTGTGGCTTTATTTTTGGCTAATAAGTGGTACTCTATGGAGGATATCCTAAAAACAGCAAATTCCAAGCGTGACCGGCTCATCAAGGTAGTGCATGGCCTGCTTCCTTCCTTTCTTATATTATGATATTGGATTCATTTTCAGACCATATTTCGAGAATTTTTTTTTTTTTTAAGCTGAAAAAATTTAACCTTGGTCAATACTTACTTTTTAATTTCTTTTAAATATTTCAGTTGATCTGAGTGTCCTGTATGTATCATGTGTGAAAGTGATGCAGAGATATAAATAATGGTGTATGAAACATAGAGATCGCTTTCAGTTGTTTTGCATATGCAGATCTATGGATTTGTTTTATCCTAAGACTGGTCCTGAACCACAAATGTGCGCACACACAAACACACACACACACACTTGTTTTCAGTGGGTTTCCAAAAGCCAAAGAGGACATAACACCATGTGTTACAGTGCCAAAGGACATGTTCTTCCAGACTCACTAAACAAATCAAATTTGCATGCCAACAGAATACATGATGTAGCAAATAAACCACATTTATTTTTGGTGGCACATACAGCTGGTTGCTTTCAAAGGTGAGGGTTGTAATTATTAAACATTCTTCTAGACCTGTAATAATCATATCAATTTAAGTATGCTTTAGACAAATGTGATATTTAGTGGAATGCACTAGTTTCATTATACTTAATTAGCTTTATTTCTCTGGCTTAGAAATGATTTCCATTCCTAGACAGAGCATAGCTTTTCAACTTAGACCTTAATTTGTTAAATGGCAACCGATGAGGAAAACAATAGTTGGTTTGTGGTTTTTTTTTTTTGCTTTGGCAGTTCATGCTGCAGTCTTTAACTGCGTTAATATCTGTGAAGAAACTACTTACGTAAACTTCTAGGCAGGTCTCCGCACATGTTTTTGTTTTAAACTTTGTTGAATTTGTTATCCATCCATCCATCCATCCATCCATCCATCCATTCATCCATTCATCCATTCTCTACACGGCTAATCCTACTGGGTCATGGGAACCTGGAGTCTATCCCAGGAGATCTGGGGTGCAAGGCAGGGTACAGCCTGGACAGAATGCCAGTCCATCGCAGAGTGCAATCCCACATACACAGTTCACAGACAATTGGACTGGGGAGAAAACCTCTTGCAAACCAAACACACATATCAAACCCCCAACCCTGGAGGTGTGAGGCAAATGTGTTAACCACCAAGGCTCCATCCATGCTGCGTTCTAAACTAATTCAGTCTAAAAATGAATCAAAAGTGAAAATTGAAAAAAACTCCTGGATGTCTTTCATACATTCGAGCTCCAAAGTGTTGGGGGGGAAAACAGCATTTGTGTTAGTAAGTAGCTGGCTAACTGTGATTAGTGATATACACTCATTTGGCCAAAAGTATGTGAACTCTTTTCCATCACACCCATTTGTGTATGTTGGACATCCCAATTGGAGTTAAGGTCTGGACTCCGTGTAGGCCTCTCGAAATTTTCCACTCTAGCCCTGGAGCTTGCTTTCTGCACCAGGACATTGTCATGATGGACAGGTTTTCTTAAAATTACAGCATACAAGGACAATTGTGTAGTTTCAGATTTGTAGCACCAGATAGCACTGGGTGAAGGCCCACATATGCGTGTGATGTACAGATGTACAGAACAGCAAACTGTATAATCAGTGCTAGATTTAACAAGCTGCTATGTCCATATGTTGACGGAGCTAAAGCAAATAATATTTTGCACAGCTATTCTGATTAGAGGTAATTTTCTGAAACTCAGAGTTAAGGAGACCATTCTGAGTTCCTGAGAAATTTTGAAGCCGTTTTCTTTGTTTTTTTTTTCTCATTCCGAAGGTCAAAAACAACCTTTAGTTGAATGTAGCATTATTTATTCGAGTTGAATTGAGATCTAGTGTTTGCTTTTAGTGCTTATATAAAATTAGTTAAAAAAATAAATAAATGAAACTCCTATTAAAATTATAACCAAACATCTTCAGATAACCAGGGTGTGTGGTATTTATTTTGTTAATACACATTCATAAAATAATTAATTACCTCCATTTCACTAGGAGGTATTTATAATAATTGATCCTGATAATATAGATGTCAGTTCTGTGTTTGTTAAAATGGTTGTTAAAAAGTTTTTGAATATATTGAGCTGACATCTCGAGTGGACGTGTTTGATTATGTCTTCGTGCCAAGGATAAAAATGATGAATAAGGAAGCTCAGTGGTATTTGCACACCCTTTTTTTTTAAGCGTCTGTTTGTTCATTCTTATTTATTATTAGTTTGTTTGTTACCTCCTAGGTAAGAACTGTGGGTGAAAGGATTGTCTTGTACGTGTTGAACCGCATTGTTTACCGCACTAAAGAGATGGGAAGTAGAGAGATGCCCTTCCTGTGCCACGGTGAAAACGACTATGCCAAAATCCTCTGGAAGAATGGCGAAGCTGTTGGCTTCTACTCAGTCAAACCAAAAGGTCTGTTTACCCTCTTAATATCTGCAGCTGATTATTCAGTATTTTATACTCTATAGAGACACTGTGTAGTAATATGAACTCCCTCTTTTGAAGGCATGTTTAATTGTATGTGTTACACTGATGTACAGCATTGTATAATGTAAACACTGTACATATTTTTGTGGGTTCGAATGCTGGTTAATAAAGAGAGGCTAGAGGAGAATATCTAGGCTGGTCCTTGCTGACTGGAAGGATGTGGCAGCTCATATAATCACTCCTTACAACAGTGGTGAGCAGAAAAGAATCTCAGAAAGCACAACAGGTCAAAACTATAACAGCAGAAGACTATGTCAAGTTCCACTCCTGTCTGCCAAGAACTTGATCCTGATGCTGCAATGGGCTCAGGATTACTAAACCTAGACGTAAGTGAAGATTTGGAAAAACGTCACCTAGTCTGCTGGATCATGATCACTCTGCTCAACATCATGAATCCATGGATCTCTTTTGCTTGGTCCCAACAGTTCAGACTGGAAGTGGTGGTGTAATGGTGTTGGGGAATGTTTTCTTGGTGCACATTGGGAATACATCAAGCATTGTTTTAATGGCACAGACTGACTATTGTTGCGTACCACAAACATCTCTTCATGGCCACAATGTACTCGGCTCATTACATCTCCAAACACTACATCAGTGGCCTTCCCAGACATCAGATCTAAGTCCAAAGTCTCACCAACATGAGATTCACATAACCGTGTGAGACAAAACCTTGGATTTTCTTTTTACTGAAATACAAAATATCTTGGCTTCATTGTTTAATGAATTGCTTTATTGTGCTTCCTGCAGGTAGCCTGTGTAATAATTCTTTGGGTCAGTGCTACTTCCTCCCTGTCATGGACTCCATATTTGTGAGGAAAGCTCACCGGGGTAAAGGCTATGGGCTGCAGATACTGGAGGATTTTGTGGATTCTTTTAATGAGGATGAACTTGGCCTAAGGTACCCTTTGTCTCCAGCTATGACAAATGGTAAGATTTTTTTTATTTGAATAGTTATATTTTGGAACTATATTTAATATTTATGTTTTGGACCATTCTGTGTAAAATCTAGAGACTGTTGTTTATAAAAATCCCAGATCAGTAGTTTATGAATACTCAAACCAGTCAGAGCTTAAAGTTTTCATTAATTATGCCAAATTTCAGATATTGCACTGTTTGTGATGGGACATTTTGAAAACATAAATGCTATTTATTAAAAAAAAAAACTTGTTGTTTATAAAAAAAAAAAAATAAAAAAAAAACTGAAAAAGGATAAAAATTCTAGTATCATTTTTTGATATCTTACCACAGTGAACATCCAGGAGACCAAAACAAAAATGCCCCTTTTTATTTTTGAATTTTTTGGCCATTGGATTTATCTTTGTCTCTGCAGTGTGTAGGCGTTATCTGGACCGTTACCCAGCTGATGTAGACCTGTTCTGGGAGGTAGAGAGTGTCGGTGGCCCCTACCAGAGGACCAAAGTGGCTTATAAACTCAGCTCTATACCACTGAATGGTAAATACGTACAAATGGTTAACAAAATGGTTAAAGTTTCTAGTTCTGATTAAAAAAAAAAATCCAAATGAAAATAATTTGTCCAACATTTTGGGGGAGAAATACGACCACATATCTACATTACTGGACTAAAATAACAAGGCTTGTTGCCGCTCGAGTAAATCAGTGCTTAAATCAAAGATGTAGTAGAAAAGTGGGCAGAAACATAAAAGTACAATTGTTTTATTTATATATATATATATATATATATATATATATATATATATATATTTTAAAAATGTGGATTTAATTTAGTCATTTATCTAAGACGCTATAAACTCTAGCAAGTTGGCTAGGCTAGCTAGGCATTCATTAAATTATTTGATTTAGCTAGTAACCATAGCACTGCTGTCTTTTTAATCCTTCAAACTAAAATTTAAACGTGATTTATTCACAGCCACCATCAACAACTTTATGGTTAAGATGATTTGGTAAAGCTATGAGTGTGTCACAGGAGCAGTGTTTTCTCTTGGCATTGGACATTGTTTATCTTGTCTGTTTTAACACCTAATTTAACAAACTAACGCCTTGCTAATTAGCTGACAAGTTGAAAGCTGGAAAAACACTAAACGGAACACTGCAGGAGGTCTAGCATCATGTGTGAGAATTTTAACCGTGAAGACAGGCACACGTGATTGGACTAGGCTTTTTATTTATTTTTTTTAAGATAATCTCACACCAGATTCTGTCAATGCTCAAATCTGAACCTTCGTCAAAATCAACATATGTGTCATGTGTAGCGAAAATATGACTGTAATTGACTGACAATCATAATTCCTTTTTTTATTGATCACACTCATTTGTTACTTGTTACATTTATGCTTTGTACTAAAGCAGACACTCATAAAGGTGACCATGGCGGTGGCAGTGGGCAAAATGGAGATGTTGTGGAGGACGAGGTGGAAGAACCAGAAGACACCAGTTTTAACATCACCGTATGTTTCTTTCTTTCTTTGTTTGTACTGAATTTGTGTAGCTCAAACCTGAATAACTCAAAAACAAGTCATCTGATAGATCATGTCAGCGTGGGTCTAATGTGTTCCCTGAAAAAAAAAAAAATTCAACAGTAAAAAAGAACTACGGCTCAAATCAATAGATAAAATGTATGTATTTCATCAGTCACTGTAGCATTTTTATGTTTTGTCTAATCTTTTACTGGACAATCCACTTTAATTCTATTTCCATTACTCTATTATGAACAGCTAATTGTGTTTTAATATATTGTATTGTATCTCGTCTATCTTATAATATTTAATTTTATTTTACTGTATTGTGTGTGTGTGTGTATATATATATATATATATATATATATATATATATATATATATATATATATATATATATATATATATATAAATTAGGGCTGGTAAGCGATTAAAAATTTTAATCTAATTAATTACATGATGTGGGGATTAATTTAACTAATTAATCACATTTAATTGCACATAAATATTAGTTGAGAATTTCTTGCAAAATGTCATTTAAAATGATTGTGTTTGAGGAAGATTGAACTGATATAACAAAAAGCAGTTTTTTTTTATTGAACACAAGCCTATCACTTAGGCTACAAACAGTAATTTAACAAGAAACCCTAATTTCTTATTTCTCCCTCAACCAGTTGCTAAGACAAACTAATTTGTTTACATTTTCTGAGTTTAAAGATGCCCTCTTCTTTTGCACAATGTTGCCCGCCAGTGAGAAAAGTCTTTCGCGTGGTACAGAGGTTGCAGGCGTGGCCAAATATTTGCGAGCTGAGGAAGACGGTTTAATATGGGCCTCTGCATTAACTGACAAGAGCTGATGAAAGTTTCAGCCATTCATTGTTCATGACAGCTTGGCGTTCAGCAAGGTCTTTCTTGAAGGCAGTCTTGAACCTTGCCACATATGCTGGATCTTCATCAGAGACCCTCATTACATGGTTAAGGTGGCAGAATGCAGGCAGCACCACAGAGCATGAAACATAAGTTTTACCCCCAAGGAGTTCAGTCACATACCTGAGGTGGAAGATAACAAGGTCAAATACATTTCAGTACATTTAGTTTAGGCCAAGATAAGCATATTTAACATATGCTTTAATTAATAATTAACTTTAATTTTTTTAAAGGCTTTTTCTTTTAAAAATCATGTTTACCTTTGCTTAGTGAGAGCTCTAGGACATTTTAGCTGTGTAACAAATATAGCTGGAACCACAAAAGGGATGGATGTGTGGCAGACTTGCATGGTTCAAGGAGCATCTGCAGCTTGTGCAGTTTGTCCCACTCAGCAGCAGTCAGCATGACTAACTTGTGTTTCTGTTGGGCTAAAGTAGCCTTAACAGCCTCTTCATTCCATAAGAGACGTGTGATCATATCGAGTGATGAGTTCCACCTCGTTGAAACGTCCTGTATCAGTTGCTCTCTTTGTTGTCCGATTGCTGTTTGTTGCTGATGTAGCTCCTCTGTGTTAGCATAAAATGTCCTACAATTTTGCGACACTTTGTCAATGCATCAACAAACCCACTGTCCGAAAGGCAAACAGTAATGGTCCTCTGCAATATGTGCGCGGCACAGGGGATGTGATCAAACGGACGTTTTCTTGCCGCTGCAACCATATTTTGAGCGCTGTCCGTTCCGATAGTGGTCACTTTTTCTGTAATGTTCCACTTGTCTGCCACCGTTAGGAACTGTTCGGCACATACATCAGAATAATGCAGTGTCTCTGTTTTAACTACCGTTAACGCGAAGGACTGAAGTGTCCAGTTACGATCGATGAAGTGAGTAGTAACACCTAGATAGTTGTGATTACTGATTGAAGTCCAGTGGTCTCCGGTCAGAGCAACATATTGTGTTTGAGTCAATTTTTCCTGTTTTGATAGTTTTTCGGTGTCATACAGCCGATTTATTCTCGAAAGTACTGTACGTCTCGCCGGTAGTGTGTAGCTTGTATCGGAAGACGCCATTCGAAAAGCATCCATTAACCCCTTGTCTTCCACAATATTAACAGGCCTACAGTCCATTTGTTAGTGTTTCTGAGGACGACTTACTTAATTTGCGGCGATTTTCAGTCAGCGTGGTTTGGCGGAGCTTGCCTGCAGCATCCGGGGTTGTGCTAACTGCAGAGCTCGCAATATGTTTTGAGTTCAGGTGGTATTTCATGCTAGAACTACTTCGATGGTAGGCAAATTCCTTATTGCAGAGAATGCAAAGGACTTTGGTTTTATCAGTGGCTCCATTTGGAAAGAGTTTTGAATTTAAATTTGCCCTTCAGAAAGCCAGGCAGATCTGTGTCGTTTGGCATCATGCTTGACTAACTCGCCACTACAGCTTATTGCAAGATGTGTAGTCGTTGGTACAGGTGTGTGGAGGGGCAGGGCACGTTAAATGCGTTAAAAATATTAATGCGTCATTTTTTCTCATAATTAATTAATCTAATTAACGCGTTAAATTACCAGCCTAAATATATATATATACATATATATATATATATATATATATATATATATATATATATATATATATATATATATATATATATATACTTTTTTTTGAACTTCTCCTCTTCTATTTAATTCTTTTATAATATGAAAAAAAAAAACACTTCACTTCATCTCATACTGTGTATGTGACCAATACAAATTGAATTTGAAATATTATTGTACGCATTTGAATAATTAGCCTAATATTTCAGCAGCTGGATTATGTTTATAAATCAAATATATGTTAAGGTGGTTCATGTAATTACATAAACATGTATATTGCAATTCAAGACATCATTAACTGCAAATGAATTTGAGAGCCCTCGATTTACAACAAAAAGTAAAAATATACGACAAAAAATACAAGGATTAACCTGAATCTGCTGAAAAATATTTCAAACTTCTCAAACTGCTAATAAGCGATAGAATACAAAGATGAATAATGACCTCTGGAGATAGAGAGAATTGTTTTTATGAATATACATTCCTTTTTATTTAGGGTATTTCAGCTCATTTTGTCCATTTGTTTTTCCCACAGGAAGACGTTCTTGTGTTCAACAAGCATCATAAAGTAACTGAAGGTATGTAGATTTCCAAGGAGTTCAATGGTTTGCATAAGTATTTACCTTTTGGTCATTTTGTAGTGTTATAGTCAGGAACTGAAATCGATTTTATTGGGATTTTGCATAGCATATTAACCCAGAATAATAGTAATGAATTATTGAAGTATAATTGTGTAAGTATTCACTCGTGGTGTAAAAATGCATAAAAAAATCTTTCCATAAATGTATAAATATCTCTGGATCACAATGCCTGAAGGTTATATGGTTACACAACCACGTTATATCCATTAGGAAAAGCTCTGTAGTTGCTTTCAAGTGTTGCAGCCCCGCTGAAACATACAGTGATCAAGAACAAGGCTGTGGAAGGAGGACGTTTTAGTCGACTTTGGAGCTCTATTTCAAATTTTTGGGAGAATTGAGATGAACCTGTAGTAGTGAACACTTTATTTAGTACTTTTTATACATAGAAAAATTCCACATAGTTTTGCATTGTTTGTGATTCAGAAATAAAAATGTCTTTATTCAGATTTTGTTTAAAATACTCTGAAGATCGAAGTGAGTCATAAAACCAGTATCCAGTATTTTTAGACCTCTTGTATTCACTCGTCCTTTTGTGTCTCTGACTACCAGGTCACTAACTTTAAGTTCATTTCAGTTGCAGGTTTTAAAATCTATAAAATATGGAAAACATTTTTTCCCTTTCTGCAGAGTTAGATACACCAATCTCCACTCGTACCCGGAGCAGTGAGCACAGGAGGAGGAAGCGAGTCCGTGACGAACAGGAGCCAAAGGGGTTGGATAGTCGGCCAGAGAAAATAAACAGGTCTTTCATTGTAACAAAAAAAGAAAGCAGCTTCATCCTTTTCTCTTTCTGTACACCTTTTAGGGTCTTTTTAGGGTCAGGTATTTAGAAAATTGGTATTTTCTTTCTAATAGTGGAAAACCATAAGATGATCTATCTATCTCTCTCTCTCTCTCTCTCTAATAAATATATATATATAATATTTCTTGCTGAGGCACTTGATGTGCACATTAATTAACAAACTGTAATATGTTTAGACATATACGTCTGTTCCTCAGCAGAGATTACCATATCCTCTGTAATTATTGTGCATTTCCGCTGCACAGTACAACATGGGGAAAAGGCCATGCATGGCTATAGTTAACGTCAGAATTATTGGCACCCTTAGTAAAGATAGGAATGTCTTTGCAGTAAAAAAATTATGCACCAATTTAGAAATTCCTATAAACAAAATGTAACTACACCTACAGTACATACTTAAACTTTAAGACGTCAACCATAACTTGCTTTATGGAGGTTTAAGAATGAGGTAAAAGAAAGGCCAAACATTCCTAATATACAAATTAAGAATATACAAATCAAATTTGACAAAATACAGGAGAATGGCAGTAATTAAGACGTTTACAACGTAAAATTCAAACGTTTAATTAAAACAGATTTTTGCATCACATACAATAAGAAGGATAATTAACAAGTCAAAAAACGTGTCCATGGATAACAGCTAAAGATCTGCAGAATCTTGTTTAGATTATGAAGGTAAAACTGATGAATTTCAGTGTTGTGAGATTTGTGGATCTGATTGACGTGAATGTGTGATCACAGGGTGGAAATAACAGAAGAGGAGAAGAAGGAATTACACCCTGCTGATGGTGTATCAGTTGAATCAATGCCTGAGGCTCCTACTGAGACCCTGGTATCACACATAGACACACACAGAGTAAGTTTTTTTCAGAATTGCCAGCAATTTTTAAAATATCTTCACCTGACCACTTTTGGATGTTTGTGTTCTTAGTTTAGTTGGTTGCTTGCCAGTCCCCAGAGTTTTAAGTGTTTTGTGATGCGTTTTGAGTTACCATGACCTTCCTGTGGGCTTAAACCAGTCTGGGCTCCTTCGTCAAAATGCATCTCTACCCACAGCTCCTGCTTACTGGATTGTTGTTTTCATTATTATTCTGTGTGTGGACAGTTTTATGCAAATCCCAGGACATCTGATGTTACACAAATACTCATACCAGTCCATATGACACCAACAACCTTGCCACAGTTTAAGTCGCTGAGATCACATTCTAATGTTTGATGTGATCTGAATCTGTATGATTGTATGCATTGCACTGCTGCGACATGATGAGCTGACAGGAAGGCTATGGCAACTCAAACTCTTTATAAACATGGTGAGCAGAAAAGCATCTCAGGGAGCATCTCAGAACACATTAAATATAGAGGCTACTGGGAAAATGCATGAATTTGCTTTGTATGCTTGAACCACATCGTCTGTTTGATGTTTATTGGGACTATCAGCTTTTAATCATGTGGGGCTTTTTGGGTAATGATCAGAATCCATCCTTAGTTTTGGAAATCACTCAGTATTCTTGCAGTTAAAGCAGAACCTGTAAATTTATGAGCGACAAGCAATTTTTTTTTTATGCCTTTGCATGCTCTGTCTCCCTGTACTGAAGACTCTGGAAGTGAACTGCAAACAGGCTGAAAATAACAAAGAGGTTAAGGAGGGTGCAGATGAGGAGGATGAATCCGGTGTGGAGAACAGCTCTGGCATTGAGGAAGGAGAGGACATGGAGGTTGAGGAGGTGGCCGAGGAACGCAAAGCTCCGGTACAAAAGGTTGAACATACACAAGTATGATCCTAATACACAGTATTCATCGCTGCTATGCTTGACTGTAAGCTATTGACTTATGTGATTTTGTCTTGTGTCATCATATAAACCTTAACGGACTTATATCAATGAATGCTGAAACCTTGAAGAAATATATAATGGACATGATTCTGTTAACTGGTGGAATAAAATATATCTCTGCTCTATAGGATGACGCTCAGACTGAGGATACTCAAGAGGTGCAAGTTGCAGAGCAACAGGAATCAGCTCCTGCTACTGAGGATAACCAAGAAATGGAAATAGATCCTGTGGCTCATCTGAAACAAAAAGAAGATTCTCCTGCAGCTGAGAAGAATGGGGTTGCTAACAAGGTACAGAAAGAAGTAGACACAGCTCCTACAGCAGCTCCTGCAGATAAGAAACAAGAAGTAGCTCCTGTAGATGAAGAGAAACAGGAAGTAGCACCTGCTGATGAGGAGGAACAAGAAGTAGCCCATGAAGCTGATGAGAAACAGGAAGCAGCTCCGGTTCCCGAGGAGAATCAAGAAGTAGCTCCTGCAAATATGGAAGAAGACATAGTAGCTCCTGTGTCTGAAGAGGAACAGGAAGGAGCTCCTGCAGCTGAGAAGGAAGACACAGTAGCTGTTGCAGCTGAGGAGCTACAGGAAGGAGATCCTGTAGCTACAGGAAAAAAAGATGAAACTACTGTAGATGTAGAGGAACCGAAAGGTGCTCCTTCAGTTCAGGAGGTACAGGACGTAGGTCCAGAAGTTGTGAAAAATGAAGTCGATTCTGCAACTGAAGAGGAACAGGAAGTAGCTCCTGAAATGGAGAAATATCAAGTAGTTTCTTCTGATGAGGAGGAACAGGACGTAGTTTCTGCAGCCGAAGATAACGAAGTAGATCCTCCCACCGAAGAGACGTCTTCTTCACCTGACACCGATACTGACGGAATAGAAGGGCAAGATGAGGCTATGGATGTAGTGAATGATCTTGTAATGACCGCCATTTCTGTAAAGTCTTCTAAAGACGAGGAGAGGCAGCCTTCTGGAGAGAACCAAAACAACACAGTGATGCCGGAAGAAGAGGAGACAGCTCAGAAAGAGGTCGAGACGGATGAAGAGGGAGAGGAAAAAAACGTCAACGAAGCTTTTGATATTTCAAGGGTTCTTCGAGGAACCAGAACCAAAGTGGTGCCTCCAACCTCCAAACGCACCTCTAAGAGACTGAGCAAGATGACACTGGAGGACGAAGAGGAAGAACACAGAGAGGCAAAATTCGTAGAAGAAGACAAGGGAATGAGCACAGAGGAAGAAAAGGTGACGACAGAGGAGGAGGCAGAGCATAGTTCAGAAGAGGAGGAGCATGTACAGGATCCACCAGTGATTGATAAGAGGGTGCTGAGGGGGAAAACCAAAGTGATCCAGTCCATGCAGCGAACCAGAGCCAAGCGACGTAGCAAGATGTGAAAACACACACACACACACACACACACACACACACACAAGTAAACTTGCTCACAGAATCTCAAATAACCTGAAAACAGTCGAATCTCACACACACCCACACACACCCACACACACACACACACACACACACACACACACACACACACACACAGAAATAGTCATTTAAAATGAAAGGTTCCAATACACAAAACAGCACAGAACAGCCACTAGTGGTTTAAATCTCTTCTGTCTCTGTGTGCGCGCATGCAAGAGGGTGCACGAGCTTGTGTGTGTGTGTACAGTATATTCAGTCTATATAAACACATACAAAACTGAGCTTAAACCTTGTGTATGGGGTTTTATAGTGCTGGATTTTTATATTGCAATTTTGGGTTACAATGATTCTGTCTTCAAACTCTTAGTAAAGTTTTTGTTAACTCACTTTTTATTACTAAAACTGTGTAGAAATAAGAAGCTATTTTGTATAAAATACGTCAGCTCTTCCTGTCCTTCCTATACGAAACATTCACTATTAAACCCAATTTAGCCATTACGAATAATTCTTTGTCTCGTTTTAGAACTGATTTTTAAAAAGCCCTTGTCGACTTCACCTCTCTGTTTCACCAGGGTTTAAGCTTCAATTTGTTTGTCACCTGTCTGCATTAAATTCCGTTCTATTTTTCCTCATTTAAAAGACAAAGGTATTACAGACTTCTAGATTTGACTGGAACTAAAAGAAGTATGAAGAATTTACAATAATAAGTGTAGATAAATGCTTATCAATGACCTTAGCGTGATTAAAAATAGTTCTTTTGCTGCATCGTATAACAAGAAAAGAAATATATTTACCCCTTACGTTAGACAGGTTTTAAGTTTGTATCTCTGAATTTATTTGTTTGCTCATTTTGCTTTACCACATGGGGGAGCTCTAAGGTTAAGACACACACACACACACACACACACACACACACACACACACACACACACACACACACACACAAATACACAAAGGCATCACAGTGTGTTTCTGTACCTTTCACCCGTGTCAGATCTCTGACAACCACCTTTACCTTCAATTCTGATTATATTCTAATATTGTACCCAAATTAACATTTCAAGCCTTATGCCCTTTATATTGTTACTATTTTTAACAATATAAAGGTGTTACACAAGGGCATAAATATTTTTTATATATATATATTTTTTTTTTGTGTGAGAATTTCTGCAATTTATTCCAGACACTCCTGTACCATGTTACTGATTTCTTTAAGCTGTGACTTTATTTCTTTAGAGAATAAATCATTCATTTATGAAGTTTATTATGTAATACATGTTTCTGGATCCTTATTTATCCTGACTTTATTATTGAAAGGTTTGATACACTACATTTGATAAATTCTTTGATTTATCTAGATTTATCAGAATCTGGGTTGTAGCTGTGTTCCGTATCAGCACAAACAGAAATGTATTCAATACCAGTTAAACTTGCTAAAGGAAAACGTGAAGTATATTCTAATTGCTTACACCAAATGGCAGCATTAACCTATTTACAGGCAGGTTAAGATGAGTGCATGAAAGAGAACTTGCAAGCACGAAGTTTGTACAAATTGAATTCATTTCATGTACATGCTGCTTTATAGAAAGAGCTGAAATTAACATTCACATTCAGTCTAATTCAATCCTTTTCTAATTTGAAAGGAAGTGCAAGGATTTTTGAGGCGACATAATTAATCATAAACTCTCCAGCAATAGTTCAGAGGCTTAGACACAGTTTTGTGATTTGTTTGTTCATATAGTTTGTTTATATAAATGATGTTTTTAAGTTTCATTTCAATTTATTTAGAAATTTAGAAATACATGTTCACACGAATTGTTCTGAACCAAATTTTCTATGAAATCTGGGAAAATGACTAATTATACAAATTTAGCGTAGACGAAAAAGTACGACTATTTCCAACATCTGGATTTATTGGGTAATTAATTTCTCTACATATCAGGGTTCAAGCTTTCACATACGTCATTTGTGCATATATGTTTGTTGAACATTGGGGCTGTATTATATATTGGTGTTCAGGGGGTTTTCTCTAGGAACTCTGGTTTCCTCCCCAGGCTAGTTATAAGAAAAGAAGCTTTTTCATTCACATTTACATTACAGCACATTGAAATTCTTTTCTTCACACATCAAAGCTTGTTAGGAAGTCGTGGTCAGGTCAGCGATGATACAATGTCTCTGGAAGCCTTGCTCAAAGGCCCAACAGTGGCAGATTGCAGTGTTGGGGCTTAAGTCTCTGACCTTCTGATCAGTAACAGAGACTCTATTATTGAACCAACTCTATCCTGGCTGAGTGGTTTCTCGTGTGTGTGTGTACCCTGTGATAGGTTGGCACCCTGTCCAAAGTGTCCCCCACTTTTTGCCCTGCATCCCTTGGGATAGGCTCCAGGGTCCCCACGACCTTATAAAATAAGTGGTACTGGGTCATCCATGTTTTTTTTAAGAAAAAAAAAAAACACATTACTGCAAGGTGTCCTTCATACAGTACAACATGATTTCTGTTGCGTTTTTTAGCGGTGATGAAAATGGTCATGGAAGTACAAGCCCTGCCTCTTCACATAGCAAGTAGCCAGTTTCCGTCTGGACCTTTCTGTCCTCTCCCAACTGTTTAAAATGCTTTATCGGCCATCTGGAAACTCTGAGATCCTGTTTGGTAAGCTAAGTTTTTAAGCTTAAAATGTGCCCATATGAGAGTGATCTATGACTAATCTTTAAACTAATCTTTCCCTGTGGATATGCTAGAAACCTCAAGCCACATGGAGCTGAAGTGCTCAGTTTATAACTACATGAAAGAGCTGCTTTATAGTGTTCCTGACCCTGCTCGGTGCTCACTATTTCACGGTGCTCACTATTTCACACTGCCCAGTGGGGGAGAAGGTAATGCTGACCCTAACCACCATACTGAGAGCTTTACTAGGCAGAATGCTATGCTGATTAGTCTACAAATTATCCCTTGATAGTAAACAAATGTTGGCACAACGTGTAAATTTTGTACCTCAGCAACATTATTTGTTAATTATTAAGATCTTTATGTAATTTTAAAAACAATCATATTAGTGTGGACCTTCTGATATATGTCTCTTCCTCTATCCTGATATTTTTGCTCCTCTTCTGGGCCGATTTCTCAAGGACCGATGGAGAGTGTTGTGAAATGCCAAGTCCTGCTACAGATTCTCACATATTGCTCTCAGGGTATAGACTTGGTCTAGACTAGACCTTTTCTAATATATTCATATCTACAATAAATACCCATGAAATACACTGTGTATGTTAAACAGCAGCCTCTTGTAATCAATGGTAAACTCTTATAAGGCAGATAGAAAATACCTAACACAAATTCTAATCACCCAAACTGATTGCTTTAACACCCAAAGATTATGGAGATGGGTAGTTATGCAATTCTGAGATTATACACAGCTAGTCTGCATGTTTCAGATTCAGCTCAGTTTCTCCAATGTGGGTCTTTTCCTCTGGAGTTCATTTCCAGCAGCAATGTCCTGGCTCTGTTCAACCCAGAAAACTAACACACAGGTCACAACCTATTCATTTATCTTTTATAAAAGGCATAGTTCACATATCATTTCAGTAATGACCGAGGAGATTCTTGCTTTTTAATTCAGCAGTATTCACTGTCAAGTCTATAATTAGAGCAAATTGTCTTTTGTTGTTAACTCAGTGGTCCTTCAGTAAAGGCAGATTTGGTAAATATCCCTGATAGACAACTTCATTTTAGCATCTGGAAGAATATGAAAATGAGCCACAAATGATGTATTCAGTATTTTATACACTAAACCACTCTAGAGTATCGTGACCGCCACCTAGTGGAGCTGTGGAGTTTAGTCCTATAATATGGTATAACTTAAACACAGGACACAAATTCAGGGAACATTTTTTTAAGACCAGAGATGTAACATTCATTCATTCATTCATTCATTCATCTTCTACCGCTTATCCAAACAACCTCGGGTCACGGGGAGCCTGTGCCTATCTCAGGCGTCATCGGGCATCAAGGCAGGATACACCCTGGACGGAGTGCCAACCCATCGCAGGGCACACACACACACTCTCATTCACTCACACAATCACACACTAGGGACAATTTTCCAGAGATGCCAATCAACCTACCATGCATGTCTTTGGACCGGGGGAGGAAACCGGAGTACCCGGAGGAAACCCCCGAGGCACGGGGAGAACATGCAAACTCCACACACACAAGGTGGAGGCGGGAATCGAACCCCGACCCTGGAGGTGTGAGGCGAACGTGCTAACCACTAAGCCACCGTGCCCCCCAGAGATGTAACAATAAGTTGTTATTCATTTATTCATTCATTTACTAAAGCCTTGGCTTGGATTATTTGTAGGGAATATGTTCATGGTCCTGTATGAAGATTGTGTGGTAGCCTAGTGGTTAAGGTGCTGGGCTACCAATCGGAAGGTTGTGAGTTTCATCCCAGGTCCACAAAGCTGCCTTTGTGGACCTACAAAGCTAGCAAGGCCCTTAACGCTCAGTTGTATAAAAAAAAATTAGATAATGGAAGTCACTCTGGATAAGGGTGTCTGCCAAATGCTGGAAATGTAAATTAATATTTCCACAGAAATATCAACGCTGCAATGGGGCAAATATACTGAAACAACTCTTCTTTATAATGTTATTTTTTTAATGATCTACATCCAAGATAGAGCTATACGTTTTTTGTTTTATACATGAAAAAGATGTTTTTTTGGGTTGGACTTGGATCAGGTTTTGTAGAAGTATAAATAGTGTCCCAATTAATGTCAAGTGGAATTATTTATTTCTTGTGCTGTGAGGATCAAATTCTTGGTACACATCAAACCCCTCAATCTCATCCAAGTTTAATATAAACTCCTCAGCCTATCTGGGTATTTCTTGCTCATGTGGATTTTGTTTGTATCAATCTGGTTACACGAACAACGTAGATAGTTCTGAGAGCAGAAAAAATGTATTTGTACATAGTGTTTGTACATCGATCCTATTATCATGGCTTCTGGGATTATGTAGTGTGTAGTATGAGTATGTAAGGCATGTGGTAGCCTAGTAGTTAAGGTGTTGGTCTACCAATCAGAAGGTTGTGAGTTTGATCCCAGGCCCACCAAGCTGCCACTGTTGGGCCCCTGAGCAAGGCCATTAACCCTCAATTGCTCCGTTGTGTAAAAAAATAAGGTAATGTAAGTCGCCCTGGATAAAGGTGCGACTTATGATGATTTTTGGTTTATATTCATGCTTGGCTGTTTCTAACAAGCAAACCAAATGGGGAAATGATGCTGACTGGAATATTTTGACCAGACATGTTGCTATAATGCTGTAACACGATATTATAGTCTGAAGTAACAGACCTGCTGTTTACTTAAACAGCCAGTGTGATGTGGACTGAACCTGGACAGTCAGTGTACCTTTAGATTCAGTTCTCTCTGGAAACCTGGCAACAGCTCCAAGATGTTGGTAAAGCATCTGCAATAAAAGATCTGTTTATCTGTTCGATGTGAGAATCTCTTTTGTGTTTAGCTGACCATGAATGAGTTTCACTGTATTCTTTCAAATGACAGAGTTTCTGACCTTGATCAAGCGCCAGAGTTAGTGTGAATTGAGCAGTTGGTTAATACATGTTTTTTCTGTGAAATGTGTTCAAAACAGGCAACCAATTTTCCTAGTATTTTGGTTGTCACACAAGAAAATTGCCAAAAAAAGGGCATAAACATTATATGTTTATGATACTACATGAATCCCGGACTTGAACAGCTGCAAGTAGTTACACATTGTATTTACATGCATTAAAAAATGCTATTTGGAAACTTTAAAAGTGAATCAGTACAGTTGCCTTTATAAACCTATCTCACTGATTAAGTAAAAAAACAAAACAAAACACCACCACAGGATGATGTGACAAAAAGCTTACAGAGATTTTTTTACTTCTGTGTAAGAAATATTATAGATGCAAAAAACTGGTCAAACAATTGGTCAAAATTAATTAACAGCGGTCGTTGTTAGAGTCTATTTCACATAAATGAAAAATATCAAAATATTGCACTTTTTCCTTGACAGAAAACAATGGAGTTTTTTTTGTACATACTGGAGATTTTTTTTTTGTATTAGCTTACTCCAATAAATAATAAATATAATAGCACTGATAATAAAAGACAAACAAATGAATATATATATCTTCATTTTTTGTCATTTATTATCAGTGCTATTATATTTATTATTGAATATTTATTTTTGTAATTTTTTTGACCGATCACTTGAATTGAACAGGTTTGACTACATTTGAACAATGAACATAATATATAAATTGTTATAGTATGCTGATAAAAGAACATAAACAACAAATAATATTTGTGGGGATGTGGAAGCTCAGTGGTAAAGGTGTTGCCCTACTGATCGGAAGGTCATGAGTTTGAATCCCAGATCCACCAAGCTCTGGTTAAGGGTGTCTGCTAAATGTTGTAAATGTAATGTAAATTTGTGAACCTTTGATTTACAGTATGAATATTAATGAATTACATTAACATGCAAAATACTGTAAGGACGTGGGCAATCTTAATTAAAACATTTTCAAATGCAGTTTCTAGACTTAAATAAGCACTGGAATCTAAAGGTTAGTAGAAAAGCAGAATTGTTTTATACTTGTATTTTTTTCTTTACATATATAAATACTATGTGGATTCCTTTTGCCATTCATGTAGATTCTTGGAAGTTATTGAAAAGAACAACAATGCACAACTCCTATTATGATTTATTTTCCCACAGAAGGAAATCATTTCCATCAACAGGCATCATACAGTAACTGAAGGTATGCCAAGTGACTGAAATCAATGTGCTACATGTTTATCATAACAAATACATATTCACCTTGTACATGACGCACGGTTTTATAGTGCTGGAGGTTTGGGGTTACAATGAATTAGCTGTAACTGTTGCTAAACCTTTTAATGAACTTGCTGCTCATTACTTAAAGAGAAAAAAAATGTGAAATATGCGATATATGATGTATTATTATTATTATTATAATATAAAAATAATATTATGTTAATATTAATATTATTATATAATAATAAATATAAAAAAACATATTATGGATAAAATATTTCAGAACTTTCTATCCTTCCTTTATAATATATTCACTATTAAACCCAATCATGATTATTTTTCCTTGTACAACTGATGCTTTGTTTTAGTGTATGTTGTAAAATACTCCTGTCAACTTAAAATTCCACATTCAGGATTATTGTGTTATAATTAACTCTAAAAATGTTACGGCTTAAGCGGCACAATTTAATTGAACCTACTGTACAAGTTTTAATACGTGCCTTCTATATATAGTAACCCACCCTTTGAACATTTCCACGTTGTACTGGTAAAACCTGGAAATGGTAAAATGGCTAATTAATTGCCTCCCTAGCTCACTAGGTGATAAATCAGTATGGAACACAATTGTTTACTCAAGTTCATGCACTGGTAAGAAAGTGAAGATATTGGGAACACCACGAGCTAACACAACTTAAGCTCAGAATTCTCCAGTGTAGTGCCTACAGAGACCCCAGCATATGATATACACCATTTTCATACTCATTAAACTATTCAGAGTCTTCATGGCCTGTGGGTTGGAGTTGAGTCATTCTGGAGCAGACCCCTAGTTACAATGAATGTCAAAAAGTTTGTTATTCATGTCTTAAAATTGCATTTGCCACATGAGGGAGCTCTAAGGTTAAAAACATTTTCACTGCTGATTTTCCTAAAAGACCATGGATGGCATTTATAGCAGAAACAATATCAGGTGTCCCACTGTGTCTGTATGACCTTTGTTTTGGATTTTAATCTACTGTATACTCACCTGTAAATAAGAGGCAGGTCCATGATGATTCCTTTCACTGCATTTCGGATGGACACAGACTATTGTTTACGTGTGAAACACAGTTTTCAATATTGTACAGATTGTTTTTAATATACATTGGAGTCTGTCATTTGTTCATTTCAGGTCATGATTCATCCTTATTCGTCCTGCCTTACTGTCATTGATCAAGTATGTTTATGTAAACACTATGCTCAATTACAAGCTTTATATGAACAATGAAGTTATTTGTGATTAATAGGGACGAAAATTAAGAATCAGGGTTGTGCATCTGTTCCAGATCAGCACAGGCCTTTGAACTGCGTGAAGGTGCACATATGGAGAGGAGGTGAAAGGATAATGTGGTGCCAGTTTTTGATGAAGAAAGGTGTGTGTGTGTATGTGTGTGTGTGTGTGTGTGTGTGTGAGAGAGAGTGTGTAAAGCAGTTCTTTTTTGTAATTGTGAACAAAAGCCCCCCAGCTGCTCAGTCTCCACTTATTGGCGTGGGTTCACCAGAACCACATTCACCCCAAAAAAGTATATTATGCCTGTTATATTCTATCTATCTATCTATCTATCTATCTATCTATCTATCTATCTATCTATCTATCTATCTTTAAGCATTTTGTTTATATTATTTCTCCTTGCATACAACTTAACTACATTGTGGCTTATTTTAATAGATATTTGTGTATTTTATCTTCATCATAGATGTGTAGTTATTATTCTCTTGTTATACTAATTTGCACTAGAAACCCATCTATCTATCTCTGTGTATGTCTGTGAGTTCAAATGTTTAAATGCAGGAGTGCATGCATTTGTAGTATCAGCTTGTGTGTAGCTCATCGCATATGTGTTGGTTGATTGGTGTTTGTGTGTGCGTGTGTGTGTTTTGCAGTCGTGGCTGATTAAGCAGGGCGCGGGGTTTTTGTGTGTAATTAATGATGTGTCTCGTGCTCTTTCCCCTGGTAAAGGCTAATAGGATTTCCCTGCCCTGGGCTATGGTACTGAGAGGAGGTGCAAACGGAGGAGAGAGAAGGGAGGGTTGGTGGTGGTGTTAGTGGGGGGTGCGGGGTGTGTGTGTGTGTGTGCGTGTGTGTTGGGGGCAAAGGGAAGAGAAAGGGATGTGGGAAAAGGGGGAATTTTGCCCCACTGTAGTATGACAGCTGACTCCGTCTGTGAAATGTGATGGGAGACTCACACAAACTTCTTGATAAGACATGGGAAAAGTGGAAAATGTGGCAGAAATGAAAGTATCTCTATCGTTTGTAGGATTCAAAACCATAGAAATCTCTGTTGCTCTTACATTACACATATATGCTCATTATTATAGTAATGAATGATCTGGCAAAATGTTTAGCAACTATAAACAGACTCTGGCTCAAGAGTCAATCTCTCTCTCTCTCTCTCTCTCTCTCTCTCTCTCTCTCTCTAATCAACTTATTGTTAGAAAGCAGTAACACTGGAGACTCCTTAAACAAATGTTGAACAAATATCTCCTTGCAGAAAGCTGTACCTTTTTTAATCATAACACATTTTCCTTGAATAACAACATTTTTAACTCTGTAGATTTTAATTAGGTCGCATAATATATTAAGCCATAAAGGCAAAGCTAAGAAAATGTGACATACGTAAATATTTATATTATAAGGGCTTTCAAGGACTTGATATGACAGTAATATAAAATCTAGACTGTGTTTAGTCGGTGGCTTAGATGATTAAAAAACCTTTAAGGCACCTAAACTGCTTAGAAAATATCTGTAGCTATAACCACTTTTCATCAGACTTGAAGCTGCAAATGTAGTAGAAATAAATGGAAATTCATTATTGAGAAATTCCATCATTTTAAAGGCAGCTTTTTAAGCAAAATGTAATGTAAACAGTAATGGGCTTTTTACTACAGTGCATATGAAAGGAAATAACTTTTACCTAACACAATGTAAAGGAGAAACATTTCTGACTGAAATTCTGAAAATAATGTGCTTCGTCTGTAATTACAGCAGTGTCAACATTCAGCATATCCATGCTCTTGCTCATGCAATATTACAACAGTTCTATAAACAAGAATTAGATATAGAGTAAGTAGCATTTCAGACACAATATAGCCAAATATTCTGTTTAGTTTTGCATCCTGTAGTTGAAATAAATCTAGATGAAGCCATACTCACATTATACAGTAGCTCGCTAAGTCACATTGATGTGTACGTTCCTATTATACAGTAGGTGCGTCCCTTCTTCCTTTTCTGATGAGCTTTCATAAAGTGGTGAAATAAAGTGGTGGGCAAAGAGATGAATGGAGTTTTTTATTCTTAGATGAAGCCAAACGACTAGGACATGTACAAGTGGAGATGTTCGGGAATGGAATAGAAGCCTGAAGGGGCATGAAGGAAACATAGTAAGGACTAAATGATATATTGGACGTGTTCTGGTATAGGACAGAGGTCTTGAGGTACGTATTAAATATTTTACTCACATTGTTGGATCTAGGGACATGAGCAAAGTGAGGTCCTTAAGCTTATTGCTGTTTTAAATCACACAATAGTCACATAGATTCCCATTAACCATTATATAAGTACTTACAGTTATTATTAAGCTACCAATGTTGTAACTTAAAAAATGTCAAATAATATCACTTCATCTGTGATTTTAACTAAATGCTGTTATGATACACAGCGTTTCCAAATAAAGGAATAAAAAGCCAGAATTCTTAAATAAACAAAAATAATATCTGACCTCATGTTTTTTCTTAAAATGAAATCTGTGAAATTTGTACAATGATCATAAAAGGGTCCATGAAAATCCTTTCACTAAGGAAAGTTTACCTAGATTTAAAAACTTTGGGAATCCCTGATGAAAGGATATAGTGCAGAGACATATATAAGTAAGTTTGATGGAGTAGGACTGAGATGGAGTATGATAAAGACATTCCGGCATATAGGAGAGTCTGTATTAGCATGGTGCACCTTTTATAGCACGTGATGGAGGGCCAAGTATACATGTACGGGTAGATGTTGTGGAACGAGATGAAAAGTCTACTCTGCAGGGTAGGATGAGGCATAAGTGAGATATTAGAGAATGGCATAAAAATGATTTTAAAAAATGGTGGGCATAAGGTGGTATAGGATGGAGGGTCTAAAATACATGATGGAGAAAACATGATGCAGATATTAGGAGATATGTATGCTTTGTGAATTTTATGCCCTCATTAGGTACAATCAAGACATGTCTATCTACTATCTAGGGGACATTACAGTGGATGGACCAACAGATGTGGTACATATTTGATGGTGTAAGTTGAAGTAGGAATGGGACAATATAAGATAATATAGGATATACCTATATATATGTATATGTATATGTATGTATATATATATATATATATATATATATATATATATATATATATATATATATATATATATATATATATGCATATGCATATATCTATATATATGCATAACAAATAAAGAATCTTGATTTAGGTATAGAATGGAACTTAAGGATGATAAAGAAATTAGGGTATGGGATATTGGGGATAACAAAGGAGGTACCTGTGTGATGTATAGGATGAAGTACACATTGGACATTATGGAGATATTAGGGGGTCTGAAGGCTCTTGAAGACGTAATGAAGAGGATATAGGATGAAGGGTCTTGGGGACATCAGGGACAAATTAGTCTAAAAAGATGAGGAATCTAGGGCACTTTGTAAAGATGTCAGAAGGTATAATAGGAATTAGGTTTAAGAAGTAGTGGCTATGTTAATGTATACAGTGGAGCCTGGACATTTTGCAGTCCATGAGAGACGATGCCAAAGGTGGAAGTGGTATAGTACAGGATGAAGGGTCTAACAGACAGGATAGAAAGGCTGGGGTATCCACTGAAGGGTCTCAGGAAAATAGAGTCGTTAGGATGTTTAGGATGGGGGTTGGAGGCTACTATGATTCTGCAGAGCTGATAGCATGAAGGCACAAATGGTGTGAGAGAGAGAACAAGGAGGTGATTTATAGCAGCGGACTTTCTCACTGAAGCACAACAGGGAAATCCATTCCAAAAGGGTATCAGTGATGATGGCCTTTAGGCTGTGTGTGTGTGTGTGTGTGTGCATGTGTGTGCGTGCGAATGCATGTGTGTGTCTGTGTGTGCATACACACCGTGAAGAGAAAACATATATTAGAGTAATAAAACGATAAACACTTTAAAAGTTATATAGCTGGCAATAGGACCATGACCGGAGAATGACTTCTATCTTTCTTTCTTTCTTTGTGTGTGTGTGTGTGTGTGTACATGCACTTGGATGCTCCTCATAGCATTATTACTAATGCAGCCTCTCTTCTCTCTCCCTCTGCTTCCAATAAAGTCATCTGCCTCTTCTCAGACCGAACCCCAGGGACCAAACAGAGAGAAGGAAGACGGGTAAATAAACTGAGGCAGTAATGGTGCAGCGGCAGTGACGAGCACGTCCGACTCTGCGTGTGTGTGTGGAGGCCCTCGGCACCCCTCTCACTTTACCCCTTATGTTAAAGGCAGTCAGGGGGAAAATTGGAGGCGGCACAGCTCTCATGCAAGCACACCTGAGACTGGGAAAGGAGGGATTGAGGGGGAGGAAAGAAGGACCACAGATAGGAGAGGAGGGGGAAAGAGATGGAGATGAAACAAGAGGGTTTGGCAAGAATAAGAATGATGAAGAGAGGGAGATCAGATGGAGCAGAGGAAGTAGAGATGGTGTTGAGAAGATAATGGTGCAACAACAAAATGCAGGACACAGATGAAAGATGGAAGAAAGTGAAGGAAACTGAAGGGGAAGGAATGGAAGAAGATTGAAGTGGGAGAAAATAGGGACAAACAGGGACACAGACGTGCAAGAAAAAGAAAGGGAGATAAGATGGAGGAGAGAAAGAAGGATAGGAATGCTGCATCTGAGATGGAGGAGAGATGGAAGAGGGGATTTTGTCTTCTGTAGAACGATGAGATATTGAGAACACTGAGAGCAAAGGATATAAGGGGGAATGAGGAAGGGAAAGGATAAAAAGCAGGTATAGCAAAGGAAAAAGCGAGGGATAAATTCTACATGTTTACAGATGCTTCTTTAAATGGCAGAGCTTAAGTCTGATGGCCTTGAAATGGATAAGGATGGGGAGCAATGTTTGCAGCACTGAGTCTGAGTGTTTGGGTGAAACATCCTGCTGTTGACGTTGCTCTGAAGATATAAAATATAAAATATAAAAACACTTTATATTATAAATTCACTAAAACATACAAGAGTGTATTAGACTGCTGTTTAATCGTTAACAATGGTTCAGATGCAGAACAGAAAAACGAATCAGTTGAGTACTTGGGATCAGTGTAAGAAACAATCTGGCTGTAGATCAATTAGTCTGTTTTAATCAGCATTATACTATGTACTATGTGAATTATTTGAATAATTATTAATTATTTCTGAAGGAAATGATCAGACCAGAGACTAGCTACAGGGTTAGGTCTTATTTGGTCTTATCTTTCTCTGATGTGGAATAAAATTCAAAATCAGATGAGTAGAATAATGTTTAGGCTACAACACAGGGCAATTCCTAAAAGAAAATAACATCACAATCACATATCCGGTAATGATTTAATGCTTTAATTTACGTTCATCGATATAAAGGGTGTAACAGGTGTAGCTCAATGTATCAATGTACTCTGGTCTCAGCTGAGCCACATCATCATGGTGAATTCACTAAAGTGATAGTGTCCTGGACAAGGATGTCTCATCTACTAAATACATATGTCCTCAATTCCTACTGTCTTCGATTCGTTTACTGTCTCCGTGGATGAAAGTGCTAAGAAGTGAGAAAATTAAAATTGAAGGAAGATTGATGAGCGGTCAGAATATGAGCCAAAACAAGGACAGCAAATGTTTTAGAACTGGTTAGTATAATCAAGTAAATGAGTTGCAAGACGTTAGTATAATCCAGTAAACGAGTTGGTAATAGTATGTTCACATGAAAAGACTACCCTATTACATGTCTATAACAAGAAAGCAAATTCTAAAACTGGTGTTTACTAAAAATAAGGATTTATTATTATTATTTTATAGCATACTAAAACATATATAGACGTTAGACCTTATAGGGACACATGTAATCCATAAACAATGACGTTTTCTCACTGGTTATATCCCACAGAGATTTTTTGTATTCACAGAACAAAGTGGTGTTATTTTCCTCTTTGCGTGCAGGAATAGCAAACATCTCAAGGTTTTTTCAGTCCTGTTGATTTTGTATGCTTTTACCTAATATAGCCTTTTACTAACCAGGACAAACAACACCTCAGTGCTGGTACAAAATAAATAAATAAATCTAAAAATGAGGGAAATGATGGGGTTTAGTTAGGAATCGTAGTAGCTCTGGTTCTTCTTTAATTTCTTTTACACACTGCTACTAAGATGAAGAGGTCCCATCATTATGATTATTCTTAGGAGCTCTACTCAGCCTTGACTATGACTTGGTTGCTATAGCGACAGCTTAACGTGAGTTTTAATTATTAAAGTTGTGTGAATGAGCTTCACTTATTTTAGAGTCTGTGAAGCTGCCGGCACGATGGAGAGTTTGTTTGTAAGGTACATGACCTTGGTGTTAGACGATGAGATATACAGTCTGAAGAGACGCAAAATGTTAAAGAATGCAGGTCAACATCTTGGTGTGGTCTGTGAAGCTTTTATAAAATATCACACATTTCACAAGTTCCACGAGTACATTCTCCAAAACAAATAGTATAAAATTCCTTTTTTGGGTTTAGGTATTTGTGGAATAAATGAGAAAAGTATTTTTTTATTCCATGATTTCTGTAGGTTCCTGTAGGGTTCTTGGCTTATCGTAAAACCAAGATAGTGCACTAAAGTGTACATTTATAATTTCTATATACATTTATATATATATATATATATATATATATATATATATATATATATATATATATATATATATATATATAATACACACATATATATATATATATATATATATATATATATATATATATATATATATATATATATATATATATATATACGTATATATGTGTGTGTGTGTGTATATATATATATATATATATATATATATATATATATATATATATATATATATATATATATATATATATATATATATATATAATATTTCTTCTTCTATTGTATTCACCTGTGCATTAACTTTATTCCTTTATTTGTTCCTTTATATACTATTAGCTTTTTTTAGGACAGCCGTACCAAGCATTTGTCGTACTGTCGTACTGTGTATTTTTGTCAAATAAAATTTGAATTTGAAAGTAACTATTCCTGTGCTCTCTATGATTAAAATAAAATAATACAAAAAATTTGCATCCATTCAGAGTACATTTCAGCCTCTTTTCATTTTTAGCTCCTTTACACTCTTCCCTTGCTTCCCTTTTATTCAGAAGACAGGTTTTCAGTAAGTTTCAAGCCCAGAGATTATTTCTCGCTACGGCCAAATCCGAGTCTCAAATGATGTAATATACACTATTTAGTAAGTTCTCTATAATCTAGTGAATGATGTTTGAAGGGTAATATTGGCTCAAATTTAACATAAATACAATAAATATTACAAGCACTAATCTTTTTTACTAAAAGTAATATGATAAATTTGTTTTTCAGTCAATGGCAAATGATGACAAACCCATGCAACTAGCTTTAGCAGGAATTTACAGTGAATTTTAAAAATTTAGAATTATAAATTGCACAACATGGGCTAATTTAAAAGACATTAGTAAGATGCCTTTTCCACCAGAGTGTCATCAGCCATCTTGAAATTATTTTCACCGCCAGCATCAGCACCATATAGCCCCACTGCTCTACCACTATGTAAGTAAAGCTGTGATCGTTAAATACATGACATTTCCAACTTTCCACACGTTATTTATTTATTTATTTTTTAATAAGTGCATCACCTGGGTACAGTAGTTCTTGTTGGAATTGTCAGTGTGAACAACTAATGTATAAGTATGTGATTTAGGACACACCTCAAGTCTGAACCTCTTGGCAGAAGTAAACTTGTTAAACTCATCAGTTTGAACTTTGTCCAAAACAGTGTGGTCACTTGTAGTACTTCTTTAATTTGCTATTCTCAAACAGACAGGCATTGTACAGAAGTGTAACATTTTCTATCAATAAATACATCCTGATGTATTTACCTCACCAGGTTATGGATTAAGAATATGGTCTAATACAGCAGTTTCTGCTAGTGAAGTAAGATAGTAAGAAAAGCAGACTTACTACAAAATTCATAATAATATGCTAGTTAAAATACCTCAGGAAGAAGCAGGTGTTTAGAGGCTGTTTGAAGATGGCAAGTGACTCAGATGTTTGGGTATCTAGTGAAAGTTCATGCCACCACCTAGGTGCCAAAACAGATAAGAGTTTTGATGCTTGCCTTCCTGGTGCAATGAGAGATGGTGAGACCAGTTAAGCAGTGCTAAAGGATCGGAGCGAGTGTGGTGCAGTGCACGGTCTGATAAGTGCTTTGAGGTAAGTGGGTCCTGGTCCGGTTTTAATATTTAATATTGATGTGGCAGCTACAGGAAGCCAGTGGGGGAAGAGTAGCAATGAAGTGGTGTGGAACTTGTCCTTACCAAGGTTGAAAACAAGCCATGCAGCAGCACTCAGGGGGCAGAGATGCCAGGAGTGAATTGCAGTAGTCCAGTCTCAAATCATATTCTAGAGTTGGTATGTAGGGTTGAGATTTCTTTTTACACTTTGATTAATCTAATTGCTAAATGTTGCATGCTAAAGCACCCAAGTTAGAGCTAGCTTACGTATTACCTTTTGGAGACTTCCTTCATAACGCCATAATAATATTTATATTAGTACTGTTGATGAACCTAAAATTATTAAAGAATTTCTAAACCACGTGTTTAATATTGAAGGAGTTGAATAGTTCAGTGGACATCAATTGATAAATAGTAACCAGGAAATTATGGATAAGACAAAAAAAAAACCAAAAAAACATTTTATACTACAGCGCTGTTGAAGTCCCAATTCTGATTGATCAGAAAGTATTGATGAAAGTTTGTATGAAAACTGCTCTCACAGTAGTTCCAGCTGCAATTCTAATCAAAAGTTCATATAAATCTGCTCATTCTAATACGTTATTGTTTCTATAGTAACTCAGGCAATTGCAGAGTGGACACTCGGAATCAAAGACTAATTATAAACACAAGGTTAAAAATGCTGCTGTTATTTACAAAAACAAAAGCACAGGCTTCCACCATGGTTGAATCTTCAAAATAGAGAAATTTTGGTCTGGTTTCTGGGTAACATGACACATGTGTCTTATTTGCTTCAAGAGAACGAAATAGTGGCTTTGTTGGAATGAGTGCTTATAGCTGCTCACAGGCTTTCAACTACACAAAATCTTACGGTCTTTTACCAATCTTACGATGGTTATAAGTGTGTCGTTCCTTACTCAATTAATGTTATTGTTTTGGCAGATAAAAACTGTTATTATTGTAATTGCTGTTGTATAATAGGCATAAAACATTACAGCACACCATTGTTGATTGTGTTCCTATAACTACACACCCCGGATTTTGTTGTACTCCATTCTTAGGTCTCTTAAGTGTATATTAAATACATGTAAGTAAATACATGGTGTGTGCTGCTGCTTCTGACCTCCAGGAGGTGCTAATTTACGGCCCTACTGAAGCACAGATGCTGCTTGCACCCTCCTTTTGTTTCTCTTCCTTTCACATTGGAGAGAGACCTCAGCTGTTTGAGGAGATTCCCCATTATGGCCTCAGTGTTCTTTTGTAAATCAGTTCCATTAAAAGCAAGGTAATGAAACAAAGGTTAAATGGAGTTGAACAGCGTTGTGCTGCTGTAATGACGCCTGGTGACGGATGGCTAGGTTGGGGCTAGGCTTTCAATCACCTAAAGATGTGTATATTATGAATAAAGGCTGATACGTGAATGGGACAGGGCAGTGTTAAAATATTACAGAATGGCAGAGATACAATGGAAACTTCCCCTTCAACCTACAGTGTTTTGTCAGTAACCAATCGGTGTTCGAACATGTCATGTCAGACATTGCATAAATAAAACTAAAGTGACAAAGTTTATTCAGCTATGCTTGACAGGACAGTCACTCCACATTTCAAGCTTGCTTTAATTGTAGGAAACTATTCAACCAAGGGTTGAGACTTGTTTATTCAAATCAAATAAATGTTGGATATTAAAGCACCTATGTTAGAATTTGCTGACAAACCCAAAAAGTGATAAATAGGATCTGTGTTATGCCCAAAATATGTGATGAGCTTTTGTAACACCATTTATATTAATATTGTTTGACACAATTCAGTATACTGTCAGTAACCAGTCAGTACTGTAACAGGTCAGACATCAGAGAAAGTTCATTCACTGATGCTTGTCGGAAGCAGCCATTCCGCATTGCTTGCTCTCGTTGTAGGAAATAATTCAACAGATACGTGCTCACTGAAAGGTTAAATGGTGAAAAAGTTGGTCTGGCTTATCTGTGAACTGCATATCATCATGAAAGATAAAGGTCACACTTTGATAATAATAAAAAGCCCAAATTGGTTCTCATAAACAAGGATAAAAACCTGTTCCTACATAGCAAAACCTATTTAAAACTATTAAACATGGCAGAAATCTATAAAACAATAATATGGTGGACTTCATGAAATAACAATGTTAAGCAATAACAAATATCTTAAATTAGGATTTTACTGTTTAACTTACAAAATGGATGAAAAAACATACGTGTGCATAGTGAATGCTTTAACATATCACCAGTTCTGTTTGTTCAATAAGTTTGCACAATGCCTTACTAGATCGTTTCAGAACAATTAAGTAAGACTATATTTTTCAATTGTTTTTGTTCTTAGCAAAATAGAAATAAAGAGTCTTGGTATATACACTTATTAAAAAATATTGGTCTTTCATTTATTCCGAATATAGATGCCACTATATGTGAATGTCAATTTTAGAGTTTGCTATCTTGTCATATATTTCAGTCTTTTCAGGTAAAACATTGTACCTTATCTCTGTTTTCTTTACCTTCCAAGAAGCCATGGGAGGAGCTGATATTTTCAGTTCAACAGCAAAAGTCTAATATCAACTCATCCCTTTAGATAAATTTAGAAGCATTAAAATAGCAATAAGACTGTGGATGCTTACAAGCTCAATATGCACCCAGCTTTCTTTTATCCAATATAAAGTTAATTTCCCAAAAGCTCAGCTAGCTAAAATGTATGCTAGTATTAATGACACTTTTACTCTTCTTGTAATTGAAACCACATATTTTTCCTCTGCTCAATGCTTTATATATTCTGTTACTAATTCTTTATGACTATATCTGACTATAATTCCTAAAATTCAATCAGTTCAAATCACTGTCTGCACCAGTACAGACTTTTTGGGGTGATGATGGATTTATCTCATTATGACACAAAGCAATTAAATACTATTGCCTTTAAGTCTTACTTTACACACTGTTTGTTTCTTCACTAATTGTATAAGGAAAAACTGAAGCACCATGCCATTCTTTTTCTATGCAATTTATTAGATTAGTTTATTAGTCTCTTGTTTTTTTTAAAAAAATAGCTAATAGCTTGACAGCTAATATGAAGCTACAATATTTTTGTACCCATTGCATACATGCCAGGGACACGGTGGCTTAGTGGTTAGCACGTTCGCCTCACACCTCCAGGATTGGGGGTTCGATTCCCGCCTCCGCCTTGTGTGTGTGGAGTTTGCATGTTCTCCCCATGCCTCGGTGGTTTCCTCCGGGTACTCCGGTTTCCTCCCCTGGTCCAAAGACATGCATGGTAGGTTGATTCTGGAATAATTGGAATGCATGGTCATCTCTGAAATAATTGTCCGTAGTGCGTGAGTGAATGAGAGTGTGTGTGTGCCCTGCGATGGGTTGGCACTCCGTCCAGGGTGTATCCTGCCTTAATGCCCGATAACGCCTGAGATAGGCACAGGCTCCCCGTGACCCGAGGTAGTTCGGATAAGCGGTAGAAAATGAGTGAGTGAGTGAGTGCATACATGCCTATGATCTGATCTGCTACTTAAATTATGATCACTTAATCCTGGTCATGGTTGTTGTAGGTCCAGAACCAATCCCCAGAAAATGGGCTTTGAAATGAATAACAATAAAACATACTGATTGCATACTGATGGAGGTGGATGATGATTGTGTAACCAAATAGATTAGCCAAAATGGAGAGATAAAAGGAAAAGTGGCATAGCACAGCATAGAATACATTTTAGTAGACACTTTGTATGTTTAACTCTTGAAACCACAACTGGGTTGAGAGCAAACTCTGTGTTCATCAAAAGGTTTATTGTTTTTCAATAAATGAAAACAGATCAGAGTTTTAGAACATGAAAAAGCAGTCAAATGGGATGATCCTGGATAAAGGAATAAACCAAAACCTAACTGAATGGGCACAGGTTTAAAGTTTACTACCCAATTCCCAATTTATTCAGAATTTCTGAACAAATCCACTAACTGGTTTCAAGCCATTTGCACACAGACCAACAACATTTGCTAGTCTGTAAATAATAAGAAAAGCAAAACTGGACAAAGCTAACAGGTATGAGCACTAATATGTATGATGCAATACCATAAAACTGAGTCCATGCAAAAACCAATAGCAATGGAAAGAATTCCAGTGTTTGTAACTGGTGTGTCGGGCTGTAGAAAGTGAGTGAAGAGATTGTGACCAAAGAAAGAACATGACGTCCTTGCAATGTTTGAGCCATGTGACATGTTTTTTTCCTGTATGTCATGACCTTGAAACATATTTTCGTCCTGCTCAGAAGAGCACCTCTAGAAATTGGAGCAAATAGAGCCAGTGGGGTTTGTGGGATTTCTTAAGGGATTGGGTGGGTGTCTGGTGCTAAAATTCCAGTCTTGTGTCCTGCACCACATCCCATTTTGCTCCCTTCATTTATCTGTCCAGAAACCCCATCCACCCCTACCACACGGTATTTTCACCCATCTCTTGCCCACTGTAGTTGGCATTGCTGGCCAGTGGGTATGGTGGACTGGGTCCTGTCCCAAATCCACCTTCACCCTGCGCGTTTGGGTGCAAATCTGGGCTAGGCGTGTCATCGTGTGACATCACGTCTGTGAATCGCTGATCGTCTCCGGAGCCTGAGCTGAGCAGGAAGGAAGCCTCGGCAGGAGACTGGGCCTGAGACGAGGGTGGACCATGAGGGAAGAAGTCATAGTTGACGCCTGTGCCATAGTAATCACCTTGGTACTCTGGAAATCAAAAACAGTGGCCACTGATTAGAAATGCTTTAGTTCTGTTTGGCAATTTCATTTTTTTTTTTCTTTAAATGATATATTGAATCATTTGGCTGGTTAATTATTTAGCTTATGAAACAGATATCAGAGTGTTTTTACACCACATTTCATTATGTTAGTTGGTGTGTATATGCAGCATATATTTTTTTTTAATAATAAGAAATTCTAAAATTCACTTAAGATTTGAAAGTCAAGATTAAACATAAAAATAGATCAGATGCTTTATTCAGCCCTGTAATAGCTATTAACTCTAATATTAACCTCAGTTATTTGCTAAAACAGCTTTAAACAAAAATCAAGCAAATATAATGTGAAATTCTAATATATATAGCGAATGCCAAGAAAGAAACAGTGGTGTGTCAGGTTCTGTGGTTCTTTGGACGGTTTTTTTTTTGTGGAAACCAGTAGAGAAAAAAATCAGTCTCAGTGATCTTGACAACAACACAATTGACAATAAACAACATTGTTAGCATTGCCAGATTCATAGGTTAGACAAGCTGACTTTGACTTTGAATGGCAAGTCTCTTTTTGTACACCTTATATCTAGTCTACAAGATGCATTTTTTTTATGTCCTGTAGCACCTGCTGCTTCATGCAAGTTTTGTTCTGGTTTTTAATCTACATGACCTACATGACCCACACAGACATCACCAAATTGTAGCTAAATTGAAACTTCTAATCTCACCCTGGATAGCAGACATATAACTTAATATGCTAGCACTGAGATACGCTAAATGAATGAGCTGAACAATTTATTAGGAAATATTTACATGAAGATATACTATAAAACCTTAACACAAATTGTATCCAAGTCTTCAAGAAGAGCACATCCTCCACATACAGTAATCGTGCTAGCGGCAGAGCTGACAGACGAAAGCTACTTATAATAAATTATGCCTTTTCAGCTTTTAATATTAGTATGTAATGAATTCTTTATGTCTGTAATAGACTTCTTTAACCATGCCAGAGGGATTACGATAAACCTTAGCAAAGAACTGAACAATATAGTAGCAATACTAAACATCACAAAAAGTAAACTTAGTATAAACTTAGCATGAATTTAAGAATTGTATTTTCTATAAAATGCTGACTTATTGTCCACAATGACATGTTGACAGCTCATGTTTTTTTACATAAGCTATCCTTGTGGCAAACATACGTATTTTACTTCCTCAATGATGTTATCACCTCCTACACACCCCTCTGACAGAGAAACGTGTCCTTGCCTAACACAGCGAAGTAATGTCTCATCGCTTATCAAAGGTGATATTTATGAAACCTGAGGAATTTAATTGCTTTTGCTTATACTTATGAACAGTTTCTCTATGTGTTTTCACTGGTTTAAATAGGAAAGGAAAATACTGAAATCGGCAGTGAATCAACTTGAATTGAGGTGATGAATTAATAGAAGAGGCTTTAAGAAGACGGCAGGGTTTAACTAAGGGACAAAGGAGAGGCCAAGTCAGTGACGGTGTATTAAAGACAGTAAATGAAATGCAGTGCTATTCTGATTAACATATTTGTGATATGTGACATTTTGATGTTCAGCTGGCTTTAATACGGTGCAAAAGTGTGTGTGTGTGTGGGGGGGGGCAGTTGGGAAGGGAATAAATGACACGAAATTCAAATGGAAAACTATTAACGAGTGAAGGAATAAACACAACTGGAATAAAAAAATGGGTGACTGTAAGGTAGAAAAGAAGAGTCCTTGAGAAAAAAAAAAAAACAGTGGGTATTTCTGTTTCTCTCCAGGCCATACAAAAACACAATTAGTCTTGCATTTACCATTCCATAAATGTCGCTCTGAATTACAGACTATCTGCTGAGCAACAGAGAACAGAAAGCAGAAGTGGAGTAATACATTCTCTTCCTCATTGCCTCCAGCTTTGCAGCGTGAATTCACACTAATGTGGCTTATTTACTGTACAAGCACAAATAGTCAATAACTGGCGACGCTGGGAATTCTACGCCTTTAGATTACATGCCACTTTGGTTTGACAAATTAACAATAGATTTTGTTACAAAGGAGCAAGCCGCTATATAAATAAATAAATAAATAAAACACGCTGCTGGATGATTTTGTAACAGATTAATACGTTTAAGCTTTTCATGAGCTTCTCGTGTGAGTGTTTGATTTTCAGATCGAATGCCGTTTGAGGGGGCACTGCAGACTTTGTTTCCCAGCAGGCATTGCTCGATTTGTCCCAATTTACCCAGCATAGAATGGGTAAACCTGACATCTCTCAGCTTGAGTACTTTGTGCTGCTGCTGCATGCGTCTGTGCCACGCCAGGTTTTCTCAGGTGAAGCTATTCTGCGATGTAAACAGTAACCAAATCTAATCAAACGTCTGACTAGATCCACTGGGCTTAAAGCACAGATTGTGTCTGCGTGCCTGAAAAACTGATTAGAGATGTTGCTTGAAAAATGTTTGTGCTTTTAGATTTCACTTGGTTGAACAGTCTCTGTAGTACACATTCTTAATAGGGAAGAATGAGAAACAGAGGGATATAACAAAGGATGAGATCTTTGTAGGTGAATGAGGGACATGCAGAAAAGAGAGAATAAGGAGACAGAGAATCTTTTGTTATTTCAAGGTGAGGTAAAGGGTCTATGATTTGAGTATTCCCTGAAAAAAAGCTTTTGTTCTGTGTATGAAGGACAATCGATTGTGTGTATACAAGGCAAAGAAAAATGAATAGAAGGAGGGTCTCATACCTCCGTAGTAGCCATATCCCCCAGGGCCAAGGAGATCAGGCTCGTCGAGTCTGCTGCCCAGCGGCCTCATCCTTCTCGGTCCTCTGAAAAAAGCATGGCGCCGGGCGCCAAGGGCACTGAGCTGCTTCATTCTACGCTCCTTTGACCGTCTGTTCTGAAACCATACCTGAAACGAAAGAGAGATGGTCAGTAAGACAAATATGTGAAAAAGGCTAAGAAGACCTTGTAGAACAAGTAATGGCCGACATAAAAAACAGAGGTTTTAGAAAAATCTTTCAAGCTGCTCCTTTTGTTATTCAAATTCGTACAAATGTTTTAGTTTGTACTTCCAGTTTTTACATTTGCACTTTTTTACATATCATTTTCTATACAGTAAAACATTTATGCTGCATTTATTTTGCAGCTTGTGCCTATAGAATACATTTTGTAAATGCATTAAAATGCAATATCATAATACTTTGCAATAATATTGTTTAATTAACATAAATCACAGTAATGATCTGATTTCATGTCTGCTAAATATCAGGCAATATTTAAGGTAATAGCTGAGCATGCGGCTTATCTAATAGATTAACTTCAGCCAGTCTCATGTAAGAAATTTACAAATTGTTTGATTAGTTCACAAATGGTTTAGTGGTTAGCACGTTCGCCTCACACCTCCAGGGTCGGGGTTCGATTCCCGCCTCCACCTTGTGTGTGTGGAGTTTGCATGTTCTCCCCATGCCTCGGGGGTTTCCTCCGGGTACTCCGGTTTCCTCCCCTGGTCCAAAGACATGCATGGCAGGTTGATTGGCATCTCTGGAAAACTGTCCCTAGTGTATGAGTGTGTGTGCCCTGCGATGGGTTGGCACTCCGTCCAAGGTGTATCCTGCCTTGATGCCCGATGACGCCTGAGATAGGCACAGGCTCCCCGTGACCCGAGGTAGTTCGGATAAGCGGTAGAAGATGAATGAATGAATGAATTCTAATGTGTGAGTTAATCTCTGTCAGTGTAGACTGTATAAACAGTATTACAAATATTAACTATGCTAATACTTGATAACACTTTGGACACTTCGTTCAAAATGTTATTGGTGTACAAACTACATTAAAATAATGAAGGCTTAACATATGTTAGACCTAGCTGTTACTGTAGATCATACTGAAGACTAGTCAGAAATGAACAGTAAGACTAAATGCTGAACAATAAACATCTACAGCCTCAAACTAATGCTTTCAAACATATTCATTTTGATTAACTCTGCATTTCAACACAGTGAAAGCAAAGAGATTAAATAGAAAACAACAAAGAAAATGTGTCATTTTTCATATTCAGTATTTTATATTCAGTAAGGTTTGTTTATATACTGAAAATATAACCAAAATATATTTGTGTGTGCAATCAGTCTATAGTGTTGCAGTGCTATAGTCAAAGGTATCTGTGTTTTCATAGATATAATCACGCAGGCAAGTACAAATAAATTAGTATATGATCAATTAATATATGGTAAAAATAAAAGTATAATGATATGAGTACGCCATAATGATGTGGTTAACTGTAGTTAGTATCACCAGCCACTTTGAAAGGAACACCTATACCCCTGTTTTTGGTGTTTCCAGTCAGACAATGGAGACATTTATCAGCAACATAATTGTTCATATGAAATATCATGAAGAATGGGGAAAACATTCTTTCTCAGCGACTTTGATGATGACATGGTTGTTGGTGCCAATGTGATAATGGTTTATTGATGAGAGAGCTCAGAAGAGAATGGCCAACTGGTTTGAGCTGACAGGAAAGCTACCTTAACACGGGCAGGAAAGCATATCAGAATGGTCTTCATCAAAATATCGAACCCCTTCGTCGAACAGAAGACGATCGCATCTGGTTCTAGTCCTGTCAGCTAAGAACACCAGAGTGAAGCTACAGAGAACACAGGCTCACCAATACTAACCATTTAGACATCATCTGTTTTTTCCCCCTATCTTTAAATGTCACTTTTGTTGAGCCTCTGTCTGCGGTTGTATGGCTGCAGGTGTTTCTATTAAAATGCCTGTTTTGTTGTTTTCGGGACTGAGAGTTAACCCCTCAGTGACTGGGTTGGTTCCCTGCCTAGGAATCAAACCCAGGCCATGTAGGTGAGATCATGGGATACTGTCACTGGACCACCAGCAAGAACAAAGTGATATAATAAAAGTAATAGAATAAAATTGAATTTTTAATAAATGTCATAGAATAAGGAAGAGCAGAGTAAAATCTACTACACAACGCATACTGGTGAAAGTTTAGTTAAGTGTGAGTTTAATACTGGACAGCATTGTACTCTACAGTACTGTATATATTATGTACTATTACTAATATATAATATATACTAAAATATTACCCAGTGACAATATTGTGAGCACAAACATATACTCATCAATATAACACATTGCTGCACCATCATATTGTAATCAAAGTCTCGGATCAATAAACGATTTATAGGTGTTTTGTTGTGTAATTCTAATAACGTGAAGCATATAACACACCTCAATCACTAAAAATGTACTGTATATGACAGTTAATATTGATGATGACTTTATTAGCCAAATTGCATTCATTTAATTACTTTGATTGTTATGGATCAGGCTGTGCCTTGGGAAAATACAACAGGGTTAACCCTGAGTAATGGCTGCAAGTAGTGAGTTTACAAACAAACAATTCAAATCAAATAAAGCATGAAGTTTTTCACGTTGTTAGTTAGCTAGAGGTCATATTTGTTCCGCATCCCTTTGCTCTCTTTGAGTGGGTTGTACTATCTTACTAGCTAGGGAAAAGTTGACTTGTTATCAGGCTATTAACGAAACATGCTGCTATTAATTATGTCTATTTATATCTATCTAATTAATTGAATCATCAGGTTCTGTCAATTTTATAGTTTAGCCTTCAACCAGCTGTCATTGTTGCTTCCTTGACAACCTGTTACTTCAATGTCAAGTATTTATTTTTTTTCTATAAAAATTGCACACAGTTTACACACAGCCTATATATGTATACTTGAGTTTAGAAAACCTTTGTTTTTCTTTATTTCTGTTTTTTACTTTACACGAGGAGCTTTTTTAAATGTATGAAAGCTATATATAAATAAAGAATATAAATATACAGTAATATGTATATCATGTATATGAGTAGACATCAATAAGAGTTCTCTCACTCACTCATTTTCTACCGCTTATCCGAACTACCTCGGGTCACGGGTAGCCTGTACCTATCTCAGGTGTCATTGGGCATCAAGGCAGGATACACCCTGGACGGAGTGCCAACCCATCGCAGGGCACACACACACTCTCATTCACTCACGCAATTGCACACTACGGACAATTTTTTCCAGAGATGCCAATCAACCTACCATGCATGTCTTTGGACCGGGGGAGGAAACTGGAGTACCCGGAGGAAACCCCCGAGGCACGGGGAGAACATGCAAACTCCACACACACAAGGCGGAGGCGGGACTCGAACCCCCAACCCTGGAGGTGTGAGGTGGACGTGATAACCACTAAGCCACCGTGACCCCAATAAGATTTCTTCTTCTTATTATTATTATTTTTACCTAATTTTCTCTCCTATTTGTTCACTTGTCAATTACTAACAACCAGGTGGCTCTCATCTATCATACCACAGCTATATATTGGAGAGACTGAATGCTAACTCACGATTCTGGCAAGACAATGGACCCTCATTCTGCATCACAGTACAATGTAACACACCAGGAGGACAGCTCTGTCTGCCCTCTTTCGCATACAAGAGCTCACAGTTGACAACAATTGGCTGAGAGTTGCAACAGTGACAACTGTACTCCCTTGGCTCCTGGCTGTGCAATCACTGGGATTCGTACTCACAATCCTCTAAACAATGACCAGTACTTATAGTAACAGTAAGTACAGTTCTAATAAGTGCTCTTTTGTCAAACTTGCTTTTCTTTTCACGGTGACTGATTGTACTACCCTTTCTACATCCATGAGGTGATAGGATTCAGAAATGTGCAATGAGTTAGAAAAACATTTAACATTTAACATTAAACATTTAACATTAAATTTAACATTTAACATTAAATTTCAAATCCAGGAACTCCAATTTTGCACTTGTAAAAAAAAAAAAAAAAAATCATGTACATTTATTACAGCTAGGATTTGGAGCCATAATAGAAAAGGTGTGACCTTGTTAAGAAAAAGCCTTTCTTGTTGTTGGAGGAACAGGATCATTTACATTTATTTCCAGCATACAATCTTACACTATTTAAACTTTGACTTCCTAGACATGTAAGTCACTATCAAACACGTCATCCTTAATGAATATGAAGTTAAAAGGTTTTCTACCACAGAGACAGTGTGTTAGATCCACTGTACACTATTGTCAAACATTCACATAAACTATCTGTGAGATGAATGTGGCAGTTCGTCTCAAAAATGGTCAAAAATATATCAAAGTGTGATTTTTCACAGACAAGATGAGATATATATTTCCACTTCTAATACAATCAGCTTTCAGCAGCAAAATAGCAGGGAAAAAAAAGCCTGAAAACGTCCAACCTAAGTGACACTGTTTTTTGTGATAACACAGTGTAACAATGTTTTTGCCACTGCATAATGAATCACATCAAAGATTAAAAAAAATCAAGAGAAAAGACAATAGGGAGATATTAAGGGAGACCAGCTTTTCAAGAAAGAAATGTGCAAACATCTATAGATTTGAATGAATAGAAAAGAAGTAAATCAGACTTCACGACTAATTACATGGTTGGTTATCATGACGCAATCAAAAGATCATGAGCCAAACATACAGCACACTGAACAAATGCACACTAGCTCATCATTTATACGATAATCTATCACCTTTTTTCTATCATCCCTTACATATTTTCCTTCATGCATAGACCAAAGTGAGTACCCAGAAAAGAAAGAAAGAAAGAAACAAACAGATAAAAAAAGAAAGAATATTCACAGCATGCCTACCTAAAACCTTTTAAACATTTCTCGCCATGCTTAGCAAACACCTGCTTATTGAGAACAAGCAACTAACTGTTGGGTAGATTTTTATGGAAATGCTTGCCCTCCTCCTGAGTGAGCATTGCTTAGGGATTACACACACAAACATACACACACACACACACACACAGCCTGCTTCCACGACACAGGCTCCCTGTCTACATGTAAGATTTAAAAATGCAATAAGCAGCAATAATAGTAAACATGGGTCAAAGACCACCTCCATCCTGGCTAAAAAAGAAAGAAACAAAGAGAAAAATCAAAAAATCAAAGCCATATGATTATCATGGGTGTGTATGAGTATAAATACACAGTATGTGTGGAAGGAAAGGAGAGAAGCTTGGAAGTGAGAAAGTGTTTTGGTTTTTGCCCCAATTTGTGCCTTGTTATGTGAACGTAAGTGTGAAACACAATATGTGTTAAAGTGAAAAATCGACAAATGATTGTCGTGCAGCAGTCACAGTTATTATATATTCCTATAATTTAATCAACATGCTTAACAATCGCTTTAGGTTTAACCTGATCGTGACTGTAACATGAACTGTGCAGTATTATATATAATATTCTAGAAAATACCTGCTCTATAAGGAGTACATTTTGTCTGGAACAGGGTGTCTCAAATTGTTAATTGATCAATATTAACATGAAGCAACTATTTTATTATGAATAGGAATAGTTTATTCCTGAACTATGAACAGACGCAACATATTGGCTGCAATGAGATGTTTTATCTATAGGGACTAATTGATTTACTGAGGCATGTACGAAATTCAAGTGTTGTACAAGCTAGGAACTATACAAAATGGATAAATATACAAAAGCATGCTTCATGGATCTTTTGGGGTTCCTGGAGCCCATTTTGAGAACCAATAATTTAGAAAAAATTATAAAATAAGTTAGAAACTTGACACATGTTTCTCATTAGGTTCTTACGCTTTATCTGATCGCCAGGTTTTCAAATGAGCTGCAGGCCTTCCGATGTAATACGTGATGAAACCCTAACACTTCTGAATGATGACTTATGGCAAGTATTTTCATGTAGTATATGATGTCCATTTGCCACTAATATAAAGTTATCAGTTACTTTTTATAATAGAAAAGTGTGAGGTTAGATCATTTATCTAGGAAGATAATAAAGTCTTACATTTAATCCTTTGGTAAAACTCAATTAACTGTAAAAATTATACTGTACCGAATAATTCAAACAAACTTTCTTTTTTATGTTTTCTTCATTTGTACAACAAGAAGAAAAAAGAAACTGGACAAACAGTTTATGATAGTTGATATTCTTACTTATATAGCTGAGAAGATAGATGGATATTATGGATATAATGGATATAATTCTTTAATCTACAGATTTAATTTAATTATTTAGCTATTTGAGTGACTAATCAGTATGAGAAACTTAACAGTACTCAGATCTAATAAAAAATAAGGACTTCTTAATTTTGCTCATATATATATATATATATATATATATATATATATATATATATATATATATATATATATATATATATATGTAAAAACAAAATGAATCAGTGATGACTAAAACGGTGACAAAACGGTAAATTAATCTAATAACTTTATTATTATTATTATTATTATTATTATTATTATTAGTATTATTATTAGTATTATTATTAGTATTATTATTATTATAACTTTTACAAACAATGTAACTAATAAAAAAAAAAATTTTAACTAATAAAAATAAAAGGCAGGTCTACTGTGAATAGCCTTAGAGAAATCTATCCCCCATGTGATATATGTGTATAATAATATATGTAGAATCCTTGTTCACATGTTGATTTTCAGAACATGCTGAAATGCACCTAATTACATATTATTTATATAATCCAGGTGGTGGAGGGAGCCAAAGGTAGAAAATTGACAATATGTACCAGAAGGTTAAAATCACCGTAATTATAATTATGCTGTTATTGATTGATGCGTTTCTGCGCGCGCACACATCGCCCCAAGCGTCTGAAAGGTATAAATAGTCCCTATCTGCCCATCCAGACCCTGAGTATTTATTAACGATGTGCGTAAAGACATTTTACCTGAATGACTCGCATGTTGAGGCCGGTCTCCTGAGCGAGCTGCTCGCGGATGTGGCGTGTTGGTTTCGGCGTGGCCACGAATGCCGCTTTGAGCGTCTCCAGCTGTTTGGCCTTAATGGTGGTGCGCGGGCCGCGGCGCTTCTGGCACGCGCTCTGCTCCTCGCCCTCGTTGGCGTTCGTATCCTTATCCGAGCACGTGGAGTTGTCCGTCTCTTTCGTATCGTCTGTGTTTGTCTCGGGCAGGTCGGGCGAAAGGCTGCGGTCTGTACACGAGGACACTGTCAGAAAAAAAACAAGGTCAGAAAAAAAACAACAACAAAAAAAAAAACGTTGCATACACGTACACGAACATCACACCTGTAAACACACACTGGGATCCTAAATGGCTATATACTGCATGTAATATGCAATGCAATTAAAGAAGCTGTAGGTACTGCAGGCCAATACGCACTGTCACAAAAAGTCTTCTTAATCGCACATTCGCTTGTCGCTGCGGTAGCAATTTTATATGTAGTATATTTTATATGAAGGCTTGCTTTAGGTCACAACTTAAGCTTTCCATACAGAAGATGTCCTCTTGACAGCGAAGGATAATACAGATACAGATTAATACCTGAAGTCCAAATGGCGACAGAGTATAAAAGCTAGACATAGAGTATAAAAGCTAGCCAATGTATACGCAGAAGTAGTGAAAAAAACATCCTCCAAAAAAAGCCCAGTACTTACTAACCTTTTATTTGATATTAGATTATTAATAGACTTCCTCTATCCACTGGCATGAGGTTTATACAAGAAGTCGCTCTGGATACGCGTTTGTACAGAATGCTGTAAAAGTGTAAATATAAATGCATAAACCCATATTTATTTTATAAGCATATGTCTACACGATGTGTCACACTAAACAAATGTGCAGCCTGTCGTGTAATTATGTGAGGCATGAGAGCTTTTTAATAATGAATTTTCACCCTCAGCCCAGATGCAATGTGTTAACAATGTAAAAAACAAACCAAAGCAACAAACAAAACAGTGTTTATCATAATTACTTACAGCCATTTCCCTTGTTATTATTAATACTGACGTGATTTAATTGCATCATTTATATACTCTTTATTTTATTTATTTAATTCTTTAGGTCATTCATGGTTATCCAAATTCAATTGACCAGTCAAGTCACCAGTGAAAAGTGAATGACCTAAAAAAAGAAGTTTAAAATAATATCCTATGGATATTATAATAAACAAACAAACAAACAAATAAATAAATAGTACAACATTGATAGTGATCATAATCACATAAAATGCGAGCCCCACTGACAACCATGTATTATGTGGGCATGCATTATTAATGCTTAATGATTTCTTCCCCTATATGAGGTACTTGTCAATATCAATACACACATGAACCTACTGTTTGACTAAGCACAGTGTCACTACTTCACGTGTCCTCATGGTGGCGCTTATCAATTTATCAAAACGAGGTCTGAACATAAACGGAAGCTACGTGTAACTGCAGACTTGACGTTTGTGTCATCTGGAGTGAAAGCCATTCTGTATAACCGAAAACAAAGGCGATTGGTTGTACCCAGAAAACAGCTCTTATAGCGTACAATATCTTACAGCAATATAAAGAAATAACTTGTAATTATTATTATTATTATTATTATTATTATTATTATTATTATTATTATTATTATTAGTAGTAGTAGTAGTAGTAGAAGTAGTAGTAGTAGTAACTGCAGATCTACAGTGAGACCCAATGCCACAAATTCTCGTGACATGTTTTTAAAAGTACACAAAATGGAATTGATCTAAATATATATCTACGTTTTATTCTATAGAATGTTGTTATTTTTTAAAGACGTAATTACACTCTTCTCACTAGGGTGAAACCCTATAAAGTCCACCTTTGTAATCTTAATATATATATATTATATATTCAATTGATTCAATATATATATATATATTCAATATATATATATTTTTTACCTGAAATCTAAACTGAAATCATTTTTACATGCACACGATACCCACAATTCCAGGTAAAAGGCGACAATTCTAACAAAAAGACACAGCTTAGTACTCGTTTGTTTTATTCCTGAGAATATATATATATAGGCCTGGCTTTATTTACATTTAGCTAACTGCTCAGTGCTGCTTGTTATATGATATGCATATAATTACATCCATCGCAGCATGCACATTTAGGGTAGAAATAAAAGTTGTGTCTTCAATGTTATAACTTTTAAACGTTCCACATAAACGTGATTGCATAACTATAGTATGCGAAGTGCTGCTTTAAGCACAGTGAAGATGACACACAGTATACAAGAATTACAATCTAAATAAATTACCAACACTTGGACATATGTATAAACACCAAACAGAAGTACAAGTACAGCACAAGTAAACAGATAAAAATACCGAGCAGAGAAAAGGAGGATTTACATCTACTAGCCTAATGTAAGGTAATTTGGACCTAAATTCCTATAGCTGTAGTTTGTAGCTCAGTGTGTAATAAAAAAAAGTTGATATTAACAGAAAGGGTCTCCTATCGGCTAGCAATTGTGTAGCATGCAGTAAGAAATAGCTATTAATATGCAATATTATATATAGACTAGAGCAATACATCTGTATTTATAAAATTAATTCATCATCATCAACATCAACAACAACAACACCAATGGTGATAACAGGAACTTAAGAAACCTAAGATGTTGAAATAAATGTTGCGGATGGTATTTCTCACGAACTACATCATATTTTGAAGTAAAAAAAATTAATCGATTTGATCAGTTATAATTAAAGGGGA